>NC_083095.1:81225309-81529316 GCF_949774975.1 Lagenorhynchus albirostris
CACTCTTTCTGCTTGCTTTCTAACAGGCATGCTGGACTTCTAGAATTTAAATGTGAAGCTCTTCCTAAGATTTGTCTCTAATATTTGTATGTTTTCTTGAGAGTATAATCAGGGCCCTCCCATATTATAGTTCTTAGTTACTGATTCCATTACTTCTTTTTAAGAATAAAAAGATGTATTTTTATTAAATAAACATTGGAAAATATAGAAAACTAGAAATAAGAAGAAACTGTTCCTGATTATATCACAGAAGTTTAGTTACCATTAATATTTTGATGTCTTGGGCTTCCCTGGTGGCGCAGTGGTTGAGAGTCCGCCTGCCGATGCAGGGGACACGGGTTTGTGCCCCAGTCCGGGAAGATCCCACATGCCGCGGAGCGGCTGGGCCCATGAGCCATGGCCGCTGAGCCTGCGCGTCCGGAGCCTGTGCTGCGCAACGGGAGAGGCCACAACAGCGAGAGGCCCGCGTACCGCAAAAAAAAAAAAAAAAAAAAAATTTGATGTCTTTTCCCATTTCCCATTGGCGTTTTTCTTCCATTCACTGACTTTATGGTAATTTTTTTCATAGCTTTTAATGTAGTCTGAGTATTACATTAATCGCTATGTACTGTAAATCTGTTCATTGTGGGGTAAAATGGTGTGATGGTGAAGAATGCAAACTCTGGAGGGAGACTGCAATTTTCATTGCTGGCTTATTGACTTACTAAGTGTGTTTGATCTTGGGCAAGTTATTCTACCATTCTATGCCTTGGTTTTCTCAGTTGTAAAATGTGGATAATACTATCTTCCTCACTGAGTTATTGGGAGCATTAAGTAAGTTACTGCATATGAAACACATAAAACTGTGTCTGGCACATAGAAAATGTTCAATAAGTTTTAGCTGTTGTTAATTAGAAGTATTTCCATATATTTGTAAAGATATTTTTCCTGAAAGGCTATATATATAAATTTTTGTTATAAAAATCACATAGGTTTGTTGTTAAAATGTATAAATAAAGAGGAGATGAAAATCAATAATTATGACAGGCAATGGAAACACCCAGGGATGTTAACTACTGTTAATATTTTCATCCACATTCCTCTGAAAGTATATTTTACACAGGTATTTCATGGCCCAGCTAATAAGTATAATTATCCTGGGTCTACAACTAATATGCTTTATTCTACTGCTGATGGGAAGTGAATCAGACAGATTACAAGTCACTCTGATGTGTTCAAGTCTAGTTAATAATTTTGGCACATTAGTGACAATTTGGGGGTCAAGTTAAATTTTTTGATAAATACCAGAAACCAAGTTATTTAAATAGTATGACCATAGATTGTAGACATCTTCATGATGCTTTTCGTATTTTATGTATTTTCTTAAAAAACTGTACACCCAACATGGTATTCATTGAATGCAGATTGTATGCTAAGAATTCTTCTATGGATTAAAGGTATAGTTCCCTGAACTTACAGAGGTTAAATAATAATGTATTTTCTAATTTTGGCATTCAGCAATTATCAGTTTTGCTGCCCATGTTGTGAGCCTAAGTCACCACCTCGAAATACTGTAATGAGTATATAGATTTGTTTAGTTTTGGAAGACTCTGGCCTGTGTCTGGGCAACAACAGCCTATGAAATTGTTACAATACGCTTTCTTTTTCGAAGAGTATGGTAAAGTGGAATTTCAGTCCTGGGGCATTACTTCAACTTTTCACTAGAAGAATCCACGCAGTGTAGCAAAACGTAGAGGCACCATCCCACGTAGAAGGAGATGTGTTTTGGAATTTTACAGACGAGGGTTTAAACCCAGACCGTCGTTTCCTCACTCTGTGGATTCTGGCACATTATTTAATTCTTTGTGCCTCTTTTTTTTTTTTTTTCATGTACACTGTAGCGATGAGAAAAATCATTGTAGGATTTTTCATGATAATCAACGAGATTATGTATGTTAGGAAGCTTGCACTTATATTGTGGTTCTTGTCACTGGTGTTTTCATGAAGCAGGAGAGCCTCTGGGAGACCTCGATAGGATGGTAAAAGCGTCCAGGAGCTTGTTACTGTCATGGCTCTGAGGACACTACTTCTTCACGTTGCCAGTGAGAGATGTGCTGCTTTATGAGTCTATGTGACCTCATTCTGACCAAAGGAGGCAGGGGGATGGGGTGGGAATCACTCCTAGTGTGAACAACAACAGGAGGGATGGATAAACTCTAAGAATGGATTGGTTTTAATATTAGCAAGATCTCAGTTCAAATATTTACTTTTTAAAAAAAATAAATTTACTTATTTATTTTTGGCTGCATTGAGTCTTTGCTGCTGCACGTGGGCTTTCTCTAGTTGCGGCGAGTGGGAGCTACTCTTCGTTGTGGTGTGCGGGCTTCTCATTGCAGTGGCTTCTCTTGTTTCAGAGCACAGGCTCTAGGTGCACGGGTTTCAGTAGTTGTGGCTTGCAGGCTCTAGAGCGTAGGCTCAGTAGTTGTGGCACACGGGCTTAGTTGCTCCACGGCTTGTGGGATCTTCCCAGACCAGGGCTCGAACCCGTGTCCCCTGCGTTGGCAGGCGGATTCTTAACCACTGCGCCACCAGGGAAGCTCTCAAATATTTACTTTTGATAACTGCCAGCAAAGAATAAGTATCTTTAAATCTTTTCAACTCCCCCTTGCCTCGTGAGACTTAATAACATACTATTTCTTGTTTATCACTTTAATGACTGAATTAGTCCATTTTCTTACACATCTCTACCCATGTTCTATCTCTCAGAGTGCCACAGACTATTGCTCTTATTGGAGTCCAAAAAGCAGCTCTTAGATTATAGATTATAATTATATAGATTTATATATATATATATATATATATAATTATATATATAATTATATAGATTTGGTAAGAAAGAAGGCTACAGTCTCTTCCTGGAACTCTGAAAAGCTTAAACAACTTAATTCTAAATTTAGGAAAGGGATAATATGTACCAGAAAATTAGGGTAAGCAGTGGAAAGTCCTTTATTTTTATTTCCCGTTCTCAGCAGATTCAAGACTAAACTTTAGTTTCCCTATGTTTTAAGATAAGGATATTTTCCCATCTTGTTATTTCTGAGGAATGTGAAGAATTTGAATGGTTTGATCTTAGTAGTGAGAAAAGAATAAACTGCTAACTTAATAAACTGTCAGGTCACTTGGGTACTATTTAGTAGATTACCTTTTCCAGAGCACTAAATGATAGTAACTGGCAAGTGGCAGTAACCGGAAGTTAATGCAGCTTTGATCTCTTGAACTGAAAGACTCTGTAGTTTCCTTAGAATGAAATGGAATTATTTCTTCCCTTTTATCTGAGGCCCAGTAAACCCTCAAAAAAGGAAGACATTATTACTTTTTTCCCATCTTGCATGACCATTACAATAAAAGGGATATGATAGCTCTACACACACTTATATGCACACCCAAAGCGGCCATTATGAACTCTGAAGAGAATTCTTGAAAAAGTACCATTTACCACTGATTTAATTAAAAATACTTACTGAGGACTGACTACGTGCAAGGGTTTGTGCTAGATGCCGGGAGGAGCATACGGGAACAAGGTAGGCCCTGCCCTTTAGGTGTGCCAGTGAGGAGAAAATACTTTCTCAAGGCTCTTAATTTCACCTTCCTTTCAAAACAGCCGACACTTAACACACCAATTTGCATCCTAATACCCACTGCTGGTAACATAGATGGTAGCACACATGGGCCACAGGAGACAGCCAGAACTGAGGGCAAATACATTTTAAGTTGCGACTTCTTCAGTCAGGAGCTGATTATGACCAAGAATAATAAAAGGATATCTATTCACTTGGTGGAATGCTTGTAGAACTGTTCTCTTGCTTGGTGGAGGTCACTCCTAATGCGAACAACAACAGGAGGGATGGATAAACTCTAAGAATGGATTGGTTTTAGTATCAGCAAGATCTCAGTTCAAATATTTACTTTTTATAACTGCCAGCAAAGAATAAGTATCTTTTTTTTTTTTTTTTTTTTGCAGTACGCGGGCCTCTTACTGTTGTGGCCTCTCTCCTGTTGCAGAGCACAGGCTCCGGATGCGCAGGCTCAGCGGCCATGGCTCACGGGCCCAGCCGCTCCGCGGCATGTGGGATCTTCCTGGACCGGGGCACGAACCCGTGTCCCCTGCATCGGCAGGCGGACTCTCAACCGCTGCGCCACCAGGGAAGCCCAAGAATAAGTATCTTTAAATCTCCTGAGAGAGATACTCTTAAATTTAAAGATACTTAAATCGCCTCCTACAAGGCCTAGGGGGAACTGTACTCTCTGCAAAGTGTGTGCTCACTGCGAGCTCTAATACTTATGCTATTAGTGCAACGCTGGATGCCCGTACCACGGTCAAGTGGCAGATTCAGTCTGGAAGGAAAGGATGCACTTCCTAGGACAAGGCTGTGGTTGTTGACTAGTGTTCCTAGAAAGACTATTTCCACAGACTCTGCAAGAGATTCTCAAGTCATAGTCATTAAAGAGAACCAAATTTCAGGAACTGGCAAGGCAGGCGAGGGAACACCCCGATTCTAATTTAATTCTAGTAGATGGTCGAACTGACTCTGAGCTGCTTTCACGCAGTACTGATACTCCAAATGGCAATCACTGTCTTATTAATTTGAATAGTAATATATGCCCATGGTAGAGCAAACTGAACTCCCAACATATACACAAATATATGCGCATGGTTAAAAAATCTAAAACCCAGTTCTACTACCCAGAGATAACTGCTCTTAACATTTGGCATTTATTTTTTTTTATTTTCAAAATTGGAATCATACTGTGTATTCAATTTTTGCCGCCTGCTTTTATTCACTTAGGAACATACTGAACACATTTTCCCATGTAATTAAATGTCCTTTGAAAACATTATTTTAAATTACTGCCCAGTTCCTCTCTTACTGGGCATTAAGGTTGGTTTCCTAGTTTTCTTCTATATAAATAAACCTTCAATGAATATTCTTATTTGTAATAATCTTTGCCTATTATTTCTTTAGATTCCTAGAAATGACATTACTGGTTCAAAGGGCATAATTTTTAAGGCTTTTTGATATATTTTACCAAATTGTTATCTGGAATGATTGTACCATTTTACAGCTCCATCCATCTGCAGGCCTTTTAGGGTACTGCTTGATGACTGATACTGGGTTCAACTGACCAGGGCACAGAAGAAAAATCACACAATTCACTATACCTTTGGGTTGTTTTGGTTTTAGCAGAGACAGAACTCTTTCCATTTTCAGAATGAGTTGGATTTTATAATGTTGTGTAGAGGAGGGCTTAACTATATAGACAATTGTACATTTTCTATTTCTACTACCAGTTGGTTACAAGTGATACAAAGTTTCAAACACACACACATTTTTATAGCAGAAAAAAACTTACATCTAAAAATACATTTTTATGTTTTTCTTAATCTAAGAGTAGGGTAAAAATACATTCCATACATCCACACTCACTACTCATGAATATATTTGCTGATATGTATGAAAATAGGTATTATAGATATATCACACCAATACCATACACCAGCATAGCCAATATTATACACAGTATTATCACACCATACATCATATTTTTGTACCTGGCTTCAACTCAACGTATTAAGAATGTTTTTCCAATTTGAACAAGTTCTCATTTAACTAATTTTTCTTTTCTTTGGCTGCACTGTATGACATGCAGGATCTTGGTTCTCTGACTAGGGATCAAACCATTCTCTCTGCAGTGGAAGCACAGAACCTTAACCACTGGACCACCAGGGAAGTCCCTGTAATACACAATTTTAAAACTTTTTCTTGTTTTATATTTTCACATCTTGTCTCTATTAGTTTTCTACACTAACAAATTACCACTCTAACAAATTATCACAAATTTAAGGGCTTTAAACAGCAAACATTTATATCTTATAGTTTTGTAGGTCAGAAGTTTCATGTGAGTCTCACTGATCTATAATCAAGGTGTCAGCAGAGCTGTTCTTTTCTGTAGACTTTTGGTAGGATCCATTTCCTAGCCTTTTCCAGCCTCTAGTGGCCACCCACATTCCTTGGTTCGTGGTCCCTTGCCTCCATCCTCAAAGCTTTCAAAGGTGAATCCGATTTTTCTGACACTGCATCACTCTGACCTCTTCTGTTTCCCTTTTCCACTTTAAGGACCCTTTTGATTACACTGGGCCCACCTGGATATTCCAGGATACTCTCTCCTGCTTAAAGTGTGTAACATCTGCAAAGTACCTTTTGCCAGGTAAGGTAACTCATTCCCAGTTTGGGGGGATTAGAATGGGGACATTTTTGGAAACCACTGTTTTGCCAATCACATTGTCCTTTTTCCTCTCGTTGTTCATACCCTTGTATTTTTATTATAATCAAACTTCACTTTCTTTCTCCTTAGATTTTCTAATGTGGATGCAAGTCTAGACTTTTTGCTTCAGAGCTAGTACTTATCAATTCAGGTACCAACCCTTAGTGTGGTTGTCCCTTGATCATATGCTAAGCAGCATGGTAATTTAGGATGACAAAGACCATTATTTTGTTTGTTCCTTAACTTTCAAGCTTCTTCCTTCCAAGGGTACATTTTTCATTTCAAAGCCACAGGAACTGGTGTCACTTTCTTTCTGTACTGATAACACAGGATTAAAATTGTTGCACCAAATAGTCTTCTTCTTTTCTCTCTCCTCCTAATTTATCACAAGCAGATATTCTACCAGAAGTTGGGAAAAAAGATTTCCAGATGATGGGCAGCACCTCTACCTTGTGGAAGATTCATTGCCCTGCACATTTTGAATCTGCTGACAAGAAACTTGGAGCAGAAGTAATCAGAGCTCTCTCAAGATTGATTTTTGTCTCCTGCTGGCATATGGTATAGAGGGTGGAAAGGCGCTCATCTCTCAAACTAATCTTAACTATTTAGAAGCCATTATTGCAGGATTACAAATCATCAGAATACCCCCTGTTCTCTAACAACGTTATTTATTAGCAAGACCTTCAAATTAGTCTTGTGTCTTGGCTTTACACTATTCTTAAAATCAACCCTGATATAAGTTTCTTCTAAAAAGCATTGCAGTTAGCACCATCACTTTAATTGCACAAACGTTACGCCAAATCCCATTTCCAGTTCACATTTTAAAAATAATTCAAACCAAAATGCAAATTGATTCTTGTCTTCAGTTTGTAAGAAATGCTTAAAGTCAACTTGTCATGAAGAAGAAATTGAATCTATTACCTGTACTCTCCCAGGAAGGAAGATGTATGGAAAGAATAGTGAGATTTATCTGATGTTTGGCTGATATATGGGTATATAAAATCTTAAGTAATACTGATAATGTCACACAATATTGCAACATATATTTTCAGTTGAACATTATAAGACAATAAGGCATAAATGGAAATTAAAGGGAAAAATCTGAATGGTTGTCAGGGAATACTTTTTCATTCAGAGAATCATAAACATATGGAATGGTGTGTCAGGCAAAGTTTCTAAGATGAGAATATTGGAGTAATTACAAAATGGATTTATATTGTGAGGACTGAAGTGCACACAATGGGAAAGAGCTTTGAGTCAAATGATTTTTAACCACCCCCCCCATAAAAGCACCTCATGAAAATGCATTTCATAAGCATTATCTGAGACTGTGAGGCATCAGAAAGAAAGAAATGTTTAATTCTTTAAGAAATAGCTATTTCAAAAAAAAAAAAATGAAGGTAAGAAAAAGAAATAAGGAGAGATAATACAAAGATTGGAAGGGGAAGAACCAAGACAGTGTGAGGGAAGACTTAACAAAAAACCATTTAAATGAAATGGATGTATTAATTCAATTTCACAAGTCCTGATTAAAGGCTGAAAACTTGGTCAAAGTCACCTTGAGGACTTTTTGAAACTTGGTGGATGATATTTTTAGCATAGCTACCCTATTAGCTTCACAAGTTTTGTACCAAGAATTCATAATCTTTACATCTGAATCAAGTCTACCTTGTAACCCCCATCTTCTGCCTCCTTCTTACAACAGATATTGCTATGTTACACCAAAACATTAGTCATTCCTAAACATAACACATGCTGCTCCCCCTTGAATGTGCTGATATGGGCCCCTCAGCAGAGATTCTCCATTTAGTGTTGCAGCTCTGGGAGTTCAAAAGAGCTCTGCTTGGTTGGTTGATTGGCTGAAACACAGACCATGAGGTGGTTCATAGTGAGTAAGCTGAAAATGCTGACCTGCCTTGGCTTCTCGCAGAGGAAAGGATTCAAAGACTTAGGGAGTTTGGAATGTTAGAGCAGGTTTGTCATTTAAGACTAACTACCCACTCTGGGAGAATCCAGAAGACACATCTTTTACCACAACTGTGAGAAATAAATTTGTGAGGGGAGGACCAGTATCCTTAAAGAGCTCTGTGATCATTCTTCTCTGAAATGCCCCACGGTGGGGACTGCGGCCACTAAACTGGAAAACCTAAATGCAATGAGAGTAATTGCAGCTGTTGCATGAAATGCAATTTCATTGCTTGAGCAAATTAACGTATCCCACGGTGCCTGGTATGCACCTATGGATCTGGCAGATGTGGGGTTTTTTTCCTTGATACCTGTTAGAAAGATCACTAGAAGCAGCTTACTTTCAGCTGGCAAGGCCAGCAATACACCTTCACTGTCCTACCTCAAGCATATATAAACGCTCAGCCCCATGTAGTAATTTAGTTCATAGGCTTTTTGATCACCTTTCCCTTCCACAAGATATCACACTAGTCCATTACATTGAGGAAATTATGCTGGTTAGACCTAGGGGGCAAGAAGTAGCAACTACTCTAGTCTTGTTGGTAAGAAAGACATTTGTGTCTCAGAGAGAGAAATAAATCTGACAAGGATTCAGGGGGCTGCTAGATTCCACATGTAAGTGATACTACCACGATGTACATTTAAATATCTTAAAATATTATTTGTCAATTATACCTCAAAAAAGCTGAAAAAATTCAGGGATGTTCTACCTGAATTTCTGGAGTGAAATTTCTAGGTTCAGTGGTGTAGAGCATGCTGGGATATCTCTTCTAAGATGAAGGACAAATTATTGCATCTGGCTTCTCCTCCAGCTGAAGAAGAAGCACAATGCCTAATGGGCCTATTTGATTTTGGTGGCAACATATTCCTCATTTGGGTGTGTTACTTTGACCCATTTACTGAGTGATATGAAAAGCTGCTAGTTTTGAGTGGGACAGGAGAAAGCTTTGCAATGGGTCCAGGCTACTGTGCAAGCTGTTGTGTTACTTGGGCCTTATGATCCAGCAGATCCAATGGTGCCTGATGTGTTCGTGGCAGATAGGGATGCTGCTTGGAGCCTTTGGCAGGCCCCTAGAGGTGAATCATAGTGCAAGCCCTTAGGATTTTGAAGCAAAGCCTTGCCATCCTCTGCAAATCACTACCTTCCTCCTGAGAAACAAAACGTTTAACCACGGGCCACCAAGTTACCATGCACCTTGAGCTGCCTATCATTAACTGAGTATTATCTGACTCACCAAGCCATAAGGTTGGGCATGCACAGCAGTACTCCAGTGACAAATGGAGGTGGTACATACAACATTGGGCCTGAGCAGGTTCTTAAGGTACACATAAGCTACATGATGTGGCCCAAAGGCCTATGGTCCCCACTCCTGCCATTCTACCTTCTTCCTCCCAGTTTGCACCTATGGCCTTATGGGGAATTCCCTACAATCAGTTGACAGAGGAAGAGAAGACTTGGGCTTGGTTTATAGACGTTTCTGCACGATACGCAGGCAGCATCTGAAAGTAGACAGCTGCAGCACTATAGCCACTTTCTGGGACACCCTTTAAACCAATGGTGAAGGGAAATCCTCCCAGTGGGCAGAACTCCAAGCAACACCCCTGGTTGCTCTTTTTGCTTGGAAGAAGAAATGGCCAGATTTGCAGTTATATACTAATACGTGGGCTGTGGCCAATGGCTTAGCTGGCTAATCAGAGACTTGGAAGGAACATGATTGGAAAATTGGTGACAAGGAAGCCTGGGGAAGAGGTATGTGAATAGACTTCTTTAACTGGGCAAAAAATCCGAAGATATTTCTGTCCCAGGTGAATGTTCACCAAAGGCTGAGCGGTTGAATAATCAAGTAGATAGGATGACCCATTCTGTGGATACCAGTCAGCCTCTTCCCAGTCACCCCCATCATCACTCAGTAGGCACATAAACATAGTGGCACAGATGAGGGTGTACATGGGCTCAGTAACATAGACTGTCACTCACCAAGGCCAACCTGGCTATAGCCACTGCTGAGTGCCCAATCTGCCAGCAGCAGAGACCAACACTGAGTCCCCACTATGGCGCCATTCCCTGGGGTGGATGGCTTCCATCATGGAAAAGGCAGCATTTTATTCTTTCTGGAATAAACACTCTGGATACAGATCTGGCTTCCCAGCATGCAATACTTTAGCCAAAACTACCAACTGTGGTACGATTCTTTATCCACAATCATGGTATTCCACACAGCATTGCTTCTGATCAGGGAATTCACTTCACATCCAAAGAAGTGGGGCAATGAGCCCATGCTCATGAACTTCACTGATTTTACCATGTTTTCCCACCATCCTGAAGTATCTGGTTTGATAGAGTGGTGGAATAGCCATTTGAAGACTTAGTTACAGTGCCAACTGGGTGGCAGTACCTTGCAGGGCAGAGGCAAGGTTCTTCAGAAGGCTGTATATGCTCTGAATCCGTGTCAGACATATGGTTCTGTTTCTTTCACAGCCAGGATTCACAGGTCCAGGAATCAAGGGGATGGAAATGAGTGTGGTACAATTCACTATCATCCCTAGTGACCCACTAGCAGAATTTTTGCTACCTGTACCTGCAACCTTATACTCTGCTGGTCTAGAGGTCTTAGTTCCAAAGGAAGAAATGCTTCCACTAGAAAACACAACAGTGATTCCACTGAACTGGAAGTTGAGACTGCCATCTGGCGATTCTGGCTGACGCATGCTTCTGAATCAATAGGCAAAGAAGGGAGACGTGGTATTGGCTGGGGTGATTGATCTTGAATACTAATGGGAAATTGGACTGAAACTCCGCAATGGAGGTAAGGAAGAAGATGTCTACAATATAGGATATCCCTTAGGGCATCTCTTAGTATTGGTATGCCCTGTGATGGACAGTCAATGGAAAACTATAACAACCCGATTCAGGCAGGAGTACTAATGAGACCCTTCAGGTATAAAGATTTGCCTCTTCCCAGCAGGCAAAGGATCACAACCAGTTGAGGTTCTGAAAGAAAGGTAATATGGAATGGGTAGTAGAAAAAGATAGTTATGACCATGTGACCAGTGATAGAAATGAACACTGTAATTGTCACAATGTGTCCTTATTTTGTCATGAATGTTTGTTTTTGTGTGTGTGTATAATATCATTAACATGAGATGTATATCATATCAAGGTGTTATATATCATTGTATTTAAGTACTGTTAACTTTACATCCTAGTATTTAAATTACAGTATATTGAGAACAGTAAACAATAAATACTTTGTATCTTCTTTTGGGGAAAAGGTTAGTATGTTTTCAGTTGTACACAGAATAGTCATATCATATTAGGCAGAAATATGACCTTATTATTCTCTTTATTAGGAGATTAAGGATGGTTTAAGGAGATCTGTATGGTTGCCAAGTTGATAAAAGGTGGGCTTGTGATGGTTGGTTTTGTGTGTTAACCTAGAGGGTGTTTAAATGTTAATGAGGTTAACATTTAAATTGGTGAACTGCTGGTAAAGCAAATTGCCCTCCATAAAGTGGGTAGGCCTCATCCAATCAGCTGAAGGTCTGAATGGAACAAAAAGAGGCCTCTCAGAGCAGGAGGAAATTCTCCAGCAGAGTGCCTTCAAACTTCATCTGCACCATTGGGAGGTGAATGGGTTACTTTACATGGCAAAAGAGACTTTTCATATGTGATTAAGGTAAGGAACTTGAAATGGGAAGACTATCCTGAATTGTTTATCAAGTCTAATGTAATCACAAAGGTCCTAATAAGGAGGCAAGAGGGTCAGAGTTTCTGGGCTGTTGGCCTCTTTACACTGGATCTGCACCATCAGCTTCCCTGGGTCTCTAGACTGCCAGCCTGCACAGCAGATTTTGGACTTGCCAGCCTCCATCGTCACATGAATCAATTCCTTATAATTTCTTTCTATATATGTACACATCCTAATGGTTTTATTTCTCTGGTGAACCCTGACTAATACATATTCCAAAAACTTACTTCATTTTTGGTTTGGATACTTAGAATCAACATAATTGTCTTCTGACACAATGGCTTCGTTTTGTGCTTGCTATTTTACAAAAATGAGATGAAAATGCTTAAAGAATTCCTATGGTTTTATGAAGCAGGAGAATACTCACTTACCTTTTTAGGGTGAGTATTCTATAGCTCCTTGTACTTGGTACCATGTTAGTCATATTTCACAAAAGCACGGGAGCCTAACTTTATTCCTTAACTCAATTGCTTCATATGTGAGTTTATCAGTTCTCCTAAGACTGTAAGCTTTGGAGAAGTAGAGAATTTGACATATTTTTCTCTCCCTTGATAGCACCTATCAGGAATAATATAATGAATACAGTATAGCATAGCAATGACTATGCAGTATAATACATAAATATAGCAAATGCTCAATAAATATTCTACTTGCAGTTTGGCTGTTGACCACTACACCTTGCCTTCCCAGATCAATTGGTCACCTGGATGAAATGAATCACCTGAAGTAACGTTAAGAATAAAATGCACAGTAAAGAAAATAAACTGAGGAGACCTTCAAGATGACGGAGGAGTAAAACGTGGAGATCACCTTCCTCCCCACAAATACATCAGAAATACATCTACATGGGAACAACTCCTACAGAACACCTACTGAACGCTGGCAGAAGACCTCAGACCTCCCAAAAGGCAAGAAACTCCCCACGTACCTGGGTAGGGCAAATGAAAAAAGAATAAACAGAGGCAAAAGGATAGGGACAGGACCTGCACCAGTGGGAGGGAGCTGTGAAGGAGGAAACGTTTCCATACACTAGGAAGCCCCTTCGCGGGCGGAGACTGCGGGGGTGGAGGGGGGAAGCTTCGGAGTCGTGGAGGAGAGCGCAGCAACAGGGGTGGGGAGGGCAAAGCGGAGAGATTCCCGCACAGAGGATCGGTGCAGACCAGCACTCACCAGCCCGAGAGGCTTGTCTGCTCACCCGCCCGAATGGGCAGGGGCTGCGAGCTGAGGCTCGGGCTTCGGTCGGATACCAGGGAAAGAACTGGGGTTGGCTGCATGCACACAGCCTGAAGGGGGCTAGTGCGCCACAGCTAGCCGGGAGGGAGTCCGGGAAAAGGTCTGGAGCTGCTGAAGAGGCAAGAGACCATTGTTTCAGGGTGCATGAAGAGAGGGGATTCAGAGCACTGCCTAAACGAGCTCCAGAGACAGGTGTGAGCGGTGGCTATCAGCGCGGATGCCAGAGACGGGCATGAAACGCTAAGGCTGCTGCTGCCGCCACCAAGAAGCCTGTGTGCGAGCACAGGTCACTATCCACACCTCCCCTCCCAGGAGCCTCTGCAGCCCACCACTGCCAGGGTCCCATGATCCACGGACAACTTCCCCAGGAGAACACACGGTGCACCTCAGGCTGTTGCAATGTCACGCTGGCCTCTGCCACCACAGGCTCGCTTCACATTCCGTACCCTTCCCTGCCCCCGACCTGAGTGAGCCAGAGCCCCCTAATCAGCTGCTACTTTAACCCCCTCCTGTCTGGGCAGGGAACAGATGCCCTCAGGTGACCTACATGCAGAGGTGGGGCCAAATCCAAAGCTGAGCCCTGGGAGCTGTGAGAACAAAGAAGAGAAAGGGAAATCTCTCTGTGCAGCCTCAGAAGCAGCGGATTAAATCCTCACAATCAACTTGATGTACCCTGCATCTGTGGAATACCTGAATAGACAACGAATCATCCCAAATTGAGAAGGTGGACTTTGGGAGCAACTGTAGACTTGGGGTTTGCTTTTGGCATCTAATTTGTTTCTGGTTTTATGTTTATCTTAGTTTAGTATTTAGAGTTTACTATCATTGGTAGATTTTTTTTATTGATTTGATTGCTCTCTTCCTTTTTTTTTTGGTTGCTCTCTTCCTTTTTTAAAAAAAATTGATATATATAATTTTCCTTTTTCACTTTTTGTGAGTGTGTATGTATATGCTTCTTTGTGTGATTTTGTCTGTATAGCTTTGCTTTTACCATTTGTCCTAGGGTTCTTTCTGTCTGTATTTTTGTTTTGCTTTATTAGTATAGTTTTTGGCTCTTGTTATCATGGGTGGATTTGTTTTGGGGTTTGGTTGCTCTCTTCTTTCTTTTATTTTCTTATTACTTTTTATATTTTAAAAATTTTTAATAATCAACAAATTTTTCCTTTAATAACTTTCTTTTCTTCCTTTCTTTCTTTCTTCCTTCCTCTCTCTCTCTCTCTCTCTCTCTCTCTCTTTCTTTCTTTCTTTCTTCTTTTCTACTTTTTCTTCTGAGCTGTGTGGCTGACAGGGTCTTCATGCTCTGGCTGGGTGTCAGGCCTGTGCCTCTGAGGTGGGAGAGCTGAGTCCAGGACATTGGTCCACCAGAGACTGCCCATCTCCACATAATAGTAGATGGTGAAAGCTCTCCCAGAGATCTCCATCTCAACGCTAAAACCTAGCTCCACTCAACGACCAGAAAACTACAGTGCTGGACACCCTATGCCAAACAACTAGCAAGACAGGAACACAACACCACCCATTAGCAGAGAGGCTGCCTAAAATTATAATAATGTCACAGACACCCCAAAACACACCACCAGACCCAGTTCTGCCCACCAGAAAGACAAGGCACCTCATCCACCAGAACGTCGGCACCAGTCCCTTCCACTAGGAAACCTACATAACGCACTGAACCAACCTTAGCCACTGGGGGCAGAAACCAAAAACAACAGGAACTACGAACCTACGGCCTGCAAAAAGGAGACCCCAAACACAGTAAGATAAGCAAAATGGGAAGACAGAGAAATATGCAGCAGATAAAGGAGAAAGGTTAAAACCCACCAGACCAAACAAATGAAGAGGAAATAGGCAGTCTACCTGAAAAATAATTCAGACTAATGATAGTAGAGATGATCCAAAATCTCAGAAATAGAATAGAGAAAATACAAGAAACATTTAACAAAGACCAAGGAGAATTAAAGAGCAAACAAACAATGATGACCAACACAATAAATGAAATCAAAAGTTCTCTAGAAGGAATCAATAGCAGAATAACTGAGGCAGAAGAACAGATAAGTGACCTGGAAGATAAAATAGTGGAAATAACTACTGCAGAGCAGAATAAAGAAAAAAGAATGAAAAGAATCGAGGACAGTCTCACAGACCTCTGGGACAACATTAAATGCACCAACATTTGAATTATAGGGGTCCCAGAAGAAGAGGAGAAAAAGAAAGGGACTGAGAAAATATTTGAAGAGATTACAGTTGAAAACTTCTCTAATATGGGAAAGGAAATAGTCAAGTCCAGGAAGTGCAGAGAGTCCCATACAGGAAAAATCCAAGGAGAAAAATGCCAAGACATATATTAATCAAATGATCAAAAATTAAATAAAAAAAATATTAAAAGCAGCAAGGGAAAAACAACAAATAACATACAACAGAATCCCCATAAGGTTAATAGATGATCTTTCAGTAGAAACCCTGTAATCCAGAAGGAAGTGGCAGGACATATTTAAAGTAATGAAAGGGAAAAATCTACAACCAAGATTACTCTACCCAGCAAGGATCTCATTCAGATTCGATGGAGAAATTAAAACTTTTACAGACAAGCAAAAGCAAAAGAATTCAGCATCACCAAACCAGCTTTACAACAAATGCTAAAGGAACTTCTCTAGGCAGGAAACACAAGAGAAGGAAAAGACCTACAAAAACAAACCCCAAACAATTAAGAAAATGGTAATAGGAACATACATATTGATAAATACCTTAAATGTAAATGGATTAAATGCTCCAACCAAAAGACACAGACTGGTTGAATGGATACAAAAACAAGACCCGTATATATGCTGTCAACAAGAGACCCACTTCAGACCTAGGGACACATACAGACTGAAAGTGAGGGGATGGAAAAACATATTCCATGCAAATGGAAATCAAAAGAAAGCTGGGGTAGCAATTCTCATATCAGACAAAATAGATTTTAAAATAAAGTCTATTAGAAGAGACAAAGAAGGACACTACATAATGATCAAGGGATCGATCCAAGAAGATATAACAATTGTAAATATTTATGCACCCAACATAGGAGCACCTCAATACATAAGGCAAATACTAACAGCCATAAAAGGAGAAATCAACAGTAACACAATCATAGTACGGGATTTTAACACCCACTTTCACCAATGGACAGACCATCCAAAATGAAAATAAATAAGGAAACATAGGCTTCAAATGAAACATCAAACAAGATGGACTGAATTGATGCTTATAGGACATTCCATCCCAAAACAACAGAATACAGTTTCTTCTCAAGTGCTCATGGAACATTCTCCAGGATAGATCACATCTTGGGTCAAAAATCAAGGCTTGGTAAATTTAAGAAAATTGAAATCATATCCAGTATCTTTTCCAACCACAATGCTATGAGACTAGATATCAATTACAGGAAAAAAACTGTAAAAAATACAAACACATGGAGGGTAAACTATACACTACTAAATAACCAAGAGATCACTGAAGAAATCAAAGAGTAAATGAAAAAATACCGAGAAATAAATGACAATGAATACACAATGACCCAAAACCTATGGGATGCAGCAAAAGCAGTTCTAAGACGGACGTTTATAGCAATACAATCCTACATCAACAAACAAGAATCATCTCAAATAAACAGCCTAACCTTACACCTAAAGCAATTAGAGAAAGAAGAACAAAAAAAACCCAAAGTTACCAGAAGGAAAGAAATCATAAAGATCAGATCAGAAATAAATGAAAAAGAAATGAAGGAAACAATAGCAGATTCAATAAAACTAAAAGCTGTTTTTTTGAGAAGATAAACAATATTGATAAACCATTAGCCAGACTCATCAAGAAAAGAAGGGAGAAGACTCAAATAATAGAAATAGAAAAGAAAAAGGAGAAGTAACAGCTGACACTGCAGAAAGACAAAGGATCATGAGAGATTACTACAAGCAACTGTATGCCAATAAAATGGACAACCTGGAAGAAATGGACAAATTCTTAGAAAAGCACAACCTTCCAAAACTGAACCAGGAAGAAACAGAAAATATAAACAGACCAATCACAAGCACTGAAATTGAGACTGTGATTAAAAATCTCCCAACAAACAAAAGCCCAGGACTAGATGGCTTCACAGGTGAATTTTATCAAACATTTAGAGAAGAGCTAACACCTGTCCTTCTCAAACTCTTCCAAAATACAGTAGAGGGAAGAACACTCCTGAACTCATTCTACGAGGCCACCATCACCCTAGACCAAAACCAGACAAAGATGTCACAAAGAAAGAAAACTATAGGCCAATATCACTTATGAATATAGATGAAAAAAATCCTCAACAAAATACTAGCAAACAGAATCCAACAGCACATTAAAAGGATCATACACCAAGTTCAAGTGGGGTTTATCTCAGGAATGCAAGGACTGTTCAGTATACGCAAATCAATCAATGTGATACACCATATTAACAAACTGAAGGATAAAAACCATTTGATCATCTCAACAGATGCAGAAAAAGCTTTCAACAAAATTCAACACCTATTTATGATAAAAACCCTCTAGAAAGTAGGCATAGAGGGAACTTACCTCAACATAATAAAGGCCATATATGACAAACTCACAGCCAACATCGTTCTCAATGGTGAAAAATTGAAACCATTTCCTCTAAAATCAGGAACAAGACAAGGTTGTCCACTCTCACCACTATTATTTAACATAGTTTTGGACGTTTTAGCCACAGCAATCAGAGAAGAAAAAGAAAGAAAAGGAATCCAAATCGGTAATGAAGATGTAAAGCTGTCACTGTTTGCAGATGACATGATACTATACACAGAGAATCCTAAAGATGCTACCAGAAAACTACTAGAGCCAATCAATGAATTTGGTAAAGTAGCAGGATACAAAATCAATGCAGAGAAATCTCTTGCATTCCTATACACTAATGGTGAAAAATCTGAAAGACAAATTCAGTAAACACTCCCATTTACCATTTTACCAAAAGAATAAAATACATAGGAATAAACTTACCTAACGAGACAAAAGACCTGTATGCAGAAAACTATAACACACTGATGAAAGAAATTAAAGATGAAACAGATGGAGAGATATACCATGTTCTTGGATTGGTAGAATCAACATTGTGAAAACGACTATACTACCCAAAGCAATCTAGCAACATTGTGAAAATGACTATACTACCCAAAGCAATCTAGCAAAGATTGCAAGATTAAGTGCAATCCCTAGCAAACTATCAATGGCATTTTTCACAGAACTAGAACAAAAAATTTCACAATTTGTATGGAAACACCAAAGACCCCGAATAGCCAAAGCAATCTTGAGAAAGAAAAACAGAGCTGGAGGAATCAGCCTCCCAGACTTCAGACTATACTACAAAGCTACAGTAATCAAGACAGTATGGTAGTGGCACAAAAACAGGAATACAGATCAATGGAACAGGATAGAAAGCCCAGAGATAAACCCCTGCACATATGGTCACCTTATGTTTGATAAAGGAGGCAAGAACATACAATGGAGAAAAGAGAGCCTCTTCAGTAAGTGATGTTAAGAAAACTGGACAGCTACATGTAAAAGAATGAAATTAGAACATTCCCTAATGCCAAACACAAAAATAAACTAAAATGGATTAAAGACCTATGTGTAAGGCCAGACACTATAAAACTCTTAGAGGAAAACATGGGCAGAACACTCTATGACATAAATCACAGCAAGATATTTTTTGATCCACCTCCTAGAGACATGGAAATAAAAACAAAAATAAACAAATGGGACCTAATGAAACTTAAAAGCTTTTGCACAGCAAAGGAAACCATAAACAAGATGAAAAGACAACCCTCAGAATGGGAGAAAATATTTGCAAGTGAAGCAACTGACAAAGGACTAATCTCCAAAATTTACAAGCAGCTCATGCAGCTCAATATCAAAAAACAAACAACCCAATCCAAAAATCAGCAGAAGACCTAAACAGACATTTCTCCAAAGAAGATATACAGATGGCCAACAAACACATGAAAGGATGCTCAACATCACTAATCATCAGAGAAATGCAAATCAAAACTACAATTAGGTAACACCTCACACGGGTCAGAATGGCCATCATCAAAAAATCTACAAACAATAAATGCTGGAGAGGGTGTGGAGAAAAGGGAACCCTCTTGCACTGTTGGTGGGAATGTAAATTGATACAGCCACTATGGAGAACAGTATGGAGGTTCCTTAAAAAACTAAAAGTAGAACTACCATACGACCCAGGAATCCCACTACTAGGCATATACCCTAAGAAAACCGTAATTCAAAAAGGGTCACGTATATATACACTACCAAACGTAAAATAGCTAGCTAGTGGGAAGCAGCCGCATAGCATGGGAGATCAGCTTGGTGGTTTGTGACCACCTAGAGGGGTGGGATAGGGAGGGTGGGAGGGAGGGAGTGCAAGAGGGAAGAGATATGGGAACATATGTATATGTATAACTGATTCACTTTGTTATAAAGCAGAAACTAACACACCATTGTAAAGCAATTATACTCCAATAAAGATGTTAAAAAAAAAAAAGAGTCATGTACCACAACGTTCATTGCAGCTTTATTTACAATAGCCAGGACATGGAAGCAACCAGGTGTCCATCGACAGATGAATGGATAAAGAAGATGTGGCACATATGTACAATGGAATATTACTCAGCCATAAAAAGAAATGAAATTGAGTTATTTGTAGTGAGGTAGATGGACCTAGAGTCTGTCATACAGAGTGAAGTAAGAGAGAAACAGAAAAACAAATACCATATGCTAATACATATATATGGAATCTAAAAGAAAAAAAAATGGTTCTGAAAAACCTAGGGGCAGGAGAGGAATAAAGATGCAGACGTAGAATACGGACTTGAGGACACGGGGAGGGGGAAGGGTAAGCTGGGACGAAGTGAGAGAGTGGCATGGACATATATACACTACCAAATGTAAAACAGATAGCTAGTGGGAAGCAGCCGCATAGCACAGGGAGATCAGTGTGGTGCTTTGTGACCACCTGGAGGGGTGGGATAGGGAGGGTGGGAGGGAGACGCAAGAGGGAGGAAATATGGGGATATATGTATAGCTGATTCTCTTTGTTATAAAGCAGAAACAACACACCATTGTAAAGCAATTATACTCCAATAAAGATGTTAAAAAGAAAAAAGAAAAGAAAACTACAGAAAGGAATTATTGCTAGAGATAATAGAGGTTAATAGCATAAATGTAAATCTTATGAGTTTCCTATAGTTGCTGAAACAAATTATCACATACTCAGCAGTTTAAAACAAGACAAATTATTTTACAGAATAGTAGGTCAGAAGTCTGAAAATGGGTCTTATGGGTCTAAGATCAAGGTGTTAGCAGGACTGTTTTTCCTTCTGGAGTCTCTACAGGAAAATCCTTTCTTTGCCTTTTCCAGCTTCTAGAGGCTGCCTGCATTCCCTGGCTGGTGGGTCCTTTCCAGCAATGGCAATTCCCTGACCTCTGCTTCCACTGTCACATGGACTTCTCTGACTTTGACCATCCTGTCTCCCTCTTATCAGGATCCTTTTGATTACATTAGATTCGCCTAGGTAATTCAGGATAATTGCTGCATTTCAAGATCCTTAACTCATTCACATATGAAAAGTCCCTTTGGCCATGTAAGGTAACATATTCACATGTTTTAGGAATTAGAAAGTGCATAGTCTGCCTATCACTAAAGTCAATATTTATTAAAAGAGTTTGGCACTTTTTTCTTAAAAATAGGAATGTGTATATCTTTTCATTTTCCAAATAAAGTTAAATACTTTCTGGATTAAGTATGTGTGGAGGATTCCACAATGGAATGTGTTTTGATGTTTCAATAGCAGATGTATCACCCAGGGACATTCTGCTTAGGAAACAGCAGGAACCTTCTGCCTACTCCCTCTTCTGACTTGGAATTCATCTCCTCACCAGCTGCCGACTTTAAACTGTAGTGGGTTTCTCCGTTTATGGTCCTTTCAAGCTAAAATCTGTTGCACTGGTAGAGAAATTACAATACTTATGTAAATCAATAATTGCAATGTATATGACACCATAAATTCATAGCATGCCCAGAGTGTTATTAGCTGCAACATTCATGTTTAACATGTTTAGCCTATAAAACAACATATACAATGTAACTCATTTTGCATACCTACCTAGGTATATCTTTAGTTTTCTAATTCATTTTTTATAAAAATACAACAATTCTGGATTCAGGAATTTTTTTAAAAATTGAGAGAACTCTGAGTTTAAATAATTCAAATTATATTGTAGATATTCTGAGGGTTTTTTTTTTTTAGGGCTTCAACATGGTAACATTTCTGAGCAAGACTGGAAGGCTCTTACTAGAGCTTTTTCTCCCCAGTTGCTGTCACAGATTCAAATCAAAAGTCTTATTAGAAACTGGAAGTAGACTCAGTGTTGATAGTTCTAGGTGAACCCAGGTTCTAGATTTAGAAATTTTATTTTCTCTCTTAATTTTAGTGCCTGATTCTATGTTAGTGTTAAAAGTTAATCATACTATTTTTTTTCTCTGCACCATCTAGAGTTTGCATGGGAATAGTCATTCATTTATTCATCAAGTAATTTTAAAACACCTGTCACCTCATGCATGTGTGAAAAAGGAGATACAATGGTAAGA
The DNA here is from genome assembly GCF_949774975.1 of Lagenorhynchus albirostris. Lineage (NCBI taxonomy): Eukaryota > Metazoa > Chordata > Mammalia > Artiodactyla > Delphinidae > Lagenorhynchus > Lagenorhynchus albirostris. The sequence continues at coordinate 81,247,231 of NC_083095.1, forward strand.
GAGACATGATGTCTGCTCCTAAGAAATCTACCGTCTAGTGGGGGAGCAGTAATTAACAATCATACAAGTAACACATCAATATAAATAAAATTATGATAAGTGCTGCCCAGGGAAAGTACAAATATAATGTACAGCAATAGATTTAATGTAGTCAGGAGATGAGAGAAGACTGCCCTAAGGGAGTGCTTTTAGGTCGAAGTGGAACAAACAAGTTCTATTTGAGGATATTTTCTTCAACTAGTCATTTTTTCTTCTACTGCGGCTATATGACAAAGCTTTTGACTCGGCTCTTTCTTCCATTTTATTTTTTTTTTTGGCAAATATTTTCTATGGCTTCAATGAAACAAAGACCTGCTGCCACCCACCGACTCCAAGATGTTTCTGTAGCGTACATTGTTCCTCCAGGTTCTTTATTCATCTTGAGCTTGGAAGTACAGTTCAAGCTTGATCACACATTTGTATTTTGACAATTTACAGACCTTCCTTATTTACTGAATTTATTCTTCTTGAAAATATTCAGGCTCAGTTTAGGATACAAACTCAAACCTCATTTGAGTTTCAAGTTGGGTTTGACTGCAGCTCTCTGTCAATAACAGACACCGTGGCAGTGCATCCTGACATGGGTGCCACCTGTGCTCTTCCACTGGAAGACCCATTTTCCAGGGGCAGGGAGGAGGACCAACCCAACCTATTTTTATGCCTAAATGTACCTTTATCTCTGCTGGGATTATCTCACTCAAGTTACTAACCAGAAAAACTTTGTAACCTTCCTCATAGTGTTATGTACACATTTTTCAAGACATTTCAAGTATTTATATGCATCTCCTCATAGTTTAAATTGGTGAGAATTCCTCTAGAAAGAACTGTGCTATATGCTGCCATTGCATAAAAATTTAAATGCACAGACCCATAGTCAATTTTGACATGTTTCATGTAAATCTCTAGAAAAAAAATTTGTTACATACTTGGGTATTTTTGTGAGGTTATGAAGTAGAAAGCTTCAACTCTTATTGTGAAAGGGTTTTCCATTTTTCTTAATATCAGAAGACATTGGGAGACACTATTAGTATTGCCTTGACACACTCTAGAGCATTAGACAGTTCAATCTGGCAACGATTGGGAGAGGCACTGTGCTTACTGACTCAGAGAGCTGGTTGGAAAGTCAGGTAGCCTGGATCTGAATCTCAGCCCTGCCTGTACCAGCTGTAACTGGCAAAATTGCTCATTCTCTCTAAGGCTCTCTCATGTGAGAAAAATCATGATCTACCTATGGGCTTGTTGTGGGGATTGATTAGGTAATGAATTGCACAGCGCCTGAAACACTGTAAAAGACTCAATGCCGACTACTATTATGAGTACTGAATTTTATACCATATGCTAAGTAGTGTTACGGATACTAGGCCTCACACTTAGGGAGACAGTGGTGCTGGAGAAGTGATCTGTAGTACTAAGTAAATGCCCCTCCCTGTATGGAGAGGTGGGGGTGGGAGTGACAAAATCTTCCTGGGATGAGAAGGTGAGCAGTAGGAGGTGGATTTAGAAATGCTTCTCAGATCAAGTGACTTGTAAGCAAATTCTTAAAGAATAAAGTGTATTTTCTTGGTGGAGTAAAAGGGAAAGAGTTTTGGAGGCAGGGGAGATATTTAAAAACATGTGGAAAGTACCCAGGTAACCAGGGAATGGTAAGGAACACAGTGGGACTTCTGGACTGAGGACATGACGGGGAAGATGTTGCAAAGGTAAGTTGGGGACAAGTTATATATATAGTGAAACGCTTGTTCAGCACTCATATCTGACCAGATGAAATATTGCTGAGAAGGAATTTAAGCTAGTTCACAAGGAGTGAGTCTATATATTACCATTTGTCAGAGCCATCAAGCTATCAAAATATTCTCATTCTTGGCAATGGTAGTTTACATACATTATTCAGTATATCAAGGTGAAATTTTTACATGTTTTCTGAGGGTCTTAGACCATGCACATTCTCTAAAATGTGCAACTTCAAACGGAAATAAATGCTGCCAAGATCATGTGAAATACAATCCCATCTTGCCAGTCCTCTAACAAATTGTGAAGAAGGTCAAGCTTGACTTTCATTTTCTTATTGCTCATCAATTCATCTCAATTTATAATATATATGTACATATATATACTCAAATCTCATAATTTCTCGCCACTTCCAGTCAAAATCACTAGGAAAATTAGAATATATTTTGAACTTAATGAAAATAAATCACACATCAAAATTTGTGGGATGGAGCTAAATAAATGTTTATGGAAATTTATAGCATTAAATGCTCATATTAAGAAAGAAAGAAGGTCTTAAATTAATGACCTAAACATTCACTTTAAGAAACTAAAAAAAGAAAAACATAAATATAGACGCTAAAATCAATGAAACAGAAAACAGAAAAATAACACAGAATTTAAAAAAACAATGAAAACAAAACCTGTTTCTTTGAAAACATTAATAAAATTGATAAATCTCTAGTCGATTGATCAGAAAAAAAGAGAAAAGAAACAAATTGCCAATGTGAGGAATGAGAAAAGGGACATCATTACGGATCCTTCAGGCCTAAGTATAATACGAGTATATCATGAACAATTTCATGTCAATAAACTGAACAACTTATGTACAATGGGCAAATTCTTAAAAGATAAGAGCTTTCAAAGCTCACTCAAGGGAATTCCCTGGTGGCGCAGTGGTTAAGAATCCACCTGCCAGTGCAGGGGACACGGGTTCGAGCCCTGGTCCAGGAAGATCCCACATGCCGTGAAGCAGCTAAGCCCGTGTGCCACAACTACTGAACTACTAAGCCTGTGCTCTAGAGCCTGCGAGCCACAACCACTGAGCCCGTGCACCACAACTACTGAAGCCTGCGCGCCTAGAGCCTGTGCTCCGCAACAAAGAGAAGCCTCTGCAATGAGAAGCCCACACACCGCAACAAAGAGTAGCCCCCGCTCGCTGCAACTAGAGAAAGCCCGTGCACAGCAACGAAGACCCAACGCAGCCCAAAAATAAATAAAAAAATAAATTTATTTTTTTAAAAAAAGCTCACTCAAGAAACTAATTACCTGAAGAATCCTAGATCTCTTAAAGAAATTGGACTTGAAGTTAAAATCTTCCCCCAAAGAAAACTCTAGGCCCAAGTGGCTTTACTGACAGATTCTAACTAGCATTTTAAAAAGAAATTGTACAAAAATTCCTCCAAAAAACTAAAGAAAAAAAATTTTCAACTCATTTTACGAGGCAAGCATTACCATGTTAGCAAACAAAGACACTATAAGAAAAGAAAACCAGAGATCAGAATTCTGCATAAACATAGATGAAAGAAGCTTTAATAAAATGTTAGCAAATCAAGCCCAGAAATATATTAAAAATGGTGATTAATAATGACTTAAGTGGGGTTTATCCCAGGAATGCAAAGTTGGCTTAATGTCTAAAAATGAATCAATGTAATTCTCCATATTAATAGATGAAAAAGGAATCCATATGTACATCTCCATAGATGCAGAAGAAGCATTTAACAAGATTCAAAATACATTTATAATAAAGAGTCTCAAGCCTATCTAGAAGAGGAGGGAACATTCTCAATCTAGATAAAGGTAACTGTGGAAAAATATATAGCTATCTTTATACTTAATGGTGAAGTACTAAATTCTTTTCCACTAATAGGGAAAAAAGCAAGGATGTCTACTCTTGACACTTTTATTCAATTTACTGAAATTCCTAGCCAGTGCTATAAGGAAATGAAAATAAATGTTTACAGACTGGAAAGGAAAAAATAAAATAAAAGTCTTTATTTACAGCTGGTATGATCATCTTTATAGAAATTCCAAAGAATCTATGAAAGCCCAAATTTGACAAGGTCGCATGATACAAAGTTAATGCACAAAAATCAATTTTATGTCTATATGTTAGCAACAAGCAATTGAAAATCAAAAGTAAAGCAACAATGCCATTCAAAAATATGAAATACTTAGGGATAAATTTAACAAAATATATGCAAGGCATGTACACTGAAAATTACAAAACATATTAAAGAAGACCCAAACAAATGAAGAGAGGCACTATGATTATGGATTATTAGAAAGTGTAATATTATTTATTTATTTTTAACTGAAGTGTAATGTTATTAAAATGTCAGTTCTTCCTAACTTGATTGACAAATTTGGCTTGATTCCAATCAAACCCCAGCAGACTTTTCGTGGCTGCTAAAAGCTTATTCTAAAATTTTCATGTATATGGAAAGGACCTAGATTGGCCAAAATAATTTTGAAATGGTAGAACAAATCACAAGACCTACACTACCTATAGATTTCAAGATCTAATATCAAGCCACAGTAAAGATAGAAATATTGATCAGTAGAATAGAAGTCCATAAATGGATTTTTCAGGGTGGGTACCAAGACAATTTCATTGAGAAATTATGATCTAATCAACAAGTGGTGTTGGAACAACTGGATATCCATGTACAAAAGAAAAAAAAGAAAACAATCCCAACCATTACCTCAAGCTATATTGAAATTTAACCTGAAGTAAATCATAGTTTTAACTGGAAGAGTTAAAACTGTAAGTGTAAAGATGTGGAACAACTGGAATTCTCATTGCTGGTGGGAATGCAAAATGGCACAGATACTTTGAAAAACAGTTTTGCAGTTCCTCATAAACTTAAATATATACTTACCATGTGAACCAGCAATTCCATTCCTAGGTGTTACCCTTAGAGAAATGACATTTAGATGTACATAAATACCTGTAGTTGAATGTTCATGGCAACTTTATTTATAATAGTCTCAAACTGGAAACAACCCAAATGTCCATCACATGGTGCACGCACAATTTGTGGTATGTTCATAAAATGGAATGCCATCCACCATAAAAAGGAATAAACTACTGATATACATAATAACACAGATGACTATCAAAAGTATTATGTTAAATTAAAATTTAAAAAACAGAACTGTAGGCCACAAAAAGCAGATCAGTGTTTGCCAGGGGCTTGGGGGATAGTTTGCTAACGAATACAGAAAAAACTTTTGTTCAGATCATGACTGGTAGCGGCCATATGAATATTTACATTCATCAAAACTCACTGAATTAAAACTGATCACTTAAAATTGATATATTTATTGCTTATAAATTATATATCAATAAAGCTGACAAATATACTAAGAAAGAAAAAAATGACAAAAAAAGTTAAGACAAGGACGTATTCAAGAGACCCACTCAGATTTGAATAAAGAAACTAAATTAGCTTAGGGAGAGTAGACTGGGAATAAAAGGTTGGATCCCTGTTATCATAAGCATGTTTGAAAATACCCATTATTGCTTTTCTTTCTTTGTTATCTAAGTACTTATTAAACTAGCACCTAGAATATTATAATGCTTCAAGGACATTTATTCAGTAAATGTTAGGTGATATAGGTAGGAAAGTAAAGAACCACAGATCTACTCAAGAAATTACCTTCACTCTTGAGTGAAAATTCAAAAATGGAAGAGAGATTGCTGACATTTCGATCTGTTCAGTCTTAGCTGTTTCATCCTCCTGATGGTTTAGTTTTTTTGTGTCAGCAAATAAACCAATCAGAATGATTCGTTCCTGCTACCAGTTTAGTTTATATGAACAAATATTTAAATTAGTCACTGTGGGCCAGCGAGACAAATGGGTGGGCATCATCCTGATTCTGTCACAAGTTTTGGTACATGTTCAATCTTATCAGGCTTCCCCAGAGCCATAAACTTAAGCATAGCTGAGTCTATTGTTTTTGACACAATAAAATGCGTATAAATTGAAAGTTCACGAAGGAATATGGACTCTGAAACCTGTTTTGTTATTGAGGTTTTTTTTTTTTTTTTTTTTTTTACTACTAACTTTTGGTAAATATATATCTCCTTTTCTTATGTAGTACAAATCAAGTGAAGTATCAGAAAGGGTGTCTTAAGAGAACTTTCAAACTTTTTAATCTATTCAATTCATAAAATATGCATTCTTATATTCAAAAAAGTTTCTTTTTTAGAATAGGCTTGGATTTTTATACTTTCATATGATAATTCTGGGTTTAAGATTATTTCATCAACTAAAATTAAAGACTAAAAGAAAGTTAAGGTGTTTATTCATTATTACATGGTAACTATGTAAACAGTTAAGTATTTATTGTATAAAGTTAGAGTAAAAATCATACACTCTACCAATAGGATTCTGTAGTATGTTACATTCTGACGTATGATACTTCTACCTGTCCAGCAATGATTCCATCTTTTCTGGTAGTTGCATCCTCTTTTACTTTGGGCAACTACTTCTTAATGTCACTCTTTTTTTTTTTTTTGGCTGCTTTGGATCTTTGTAGCTGCACGTGGGCTTTCTCTAGTTGCACCAAGCACGTGCTACTCTTCGTTGTAGCCCGTGGTGCACGGGCTTCTCATTGCAGTGACTTCTCTTGTTGCGGAGCACGGGTTCTAGGTACGCGGGCTTCAGTAGTTGTGGCACGTGGGCTCAGTAGTTGCAGCATGTGGGCCCCTAGGGTGCAAGGGCTTCAGCAGTTGTGGCACGTGGGCTCAGTAGTTGTGGCACGTGGGCTCTAGGGCACACGGGCTTCAGGAGTTGTGTTGCGTGGGCTCAGTAGTTGTGGCTCACGGGCTCTAGAGTGCAGGCTCAGTAGTCGTGGTGCATGGGCTTAGTTGCTCCACAGCATATGGAATCTTCCTGGACCAGGGATCAAACCCATGTCCTCTGCACTGGCAGGTGAATTCTTAACCACTGTGCCACCAGGGAAGTCCCTTAATGTCACTCTTAATGTCAATCAAGGCTCTCTGCCCTTTACTAGCCAAGAGGTGCATCATTGAAACTAGGCTAATCTGATTCTTCTCTTTTCTGGGAACTTTGAGTTTTGAGAAAGGATGAAAAGTGGGGCTGAGTCCCTTCCAAAATGGTGTCCAGAAAAGATGATCAATTCCAGCTACGTAGAACTCTGGATGCATTCTGGTTTCTATTCTTTCAGAAGAAAGTATCTTCAGTTTTTTTAATCTTTCAGTTTTTTACAGAATACTATAAGCTATTCTACATATCCTTATATTAAATTCCTTCTTTCTGCTTAAGTTACCAGTGTCAATTGAGTCAGTTTACCAGCTTGTTGCTTGCAACTGAAGAGCCCTAAGTGTTAAAATCCCATGATTATCCTGAGTGACTTCTTGTCCAAATGGAAGGTTCAACTAATATGCTATCTGTCAGACCGATGATCTCTACATCTCCACGGACCTTCATCTCTACTCTACCTCAGCAATGTACTTCCATTGGCACACCTGGATCTTAGCATTACCCATATCTCCTTTTACTCTAAAATTATTAGTTCAAGTATGCTGTTTCCTCTGATTACATTTTCTCTCCTTCCAGTTTACTTGTTCAATTACTTCCAGAGTCTCCCCTTTCAGGGGATGAATTTCAGGATGTGGAGTTTCCCATAATTCCCTGTTTTAAGAATAGTACCCCACTCAATCCTTGGACAAGCCTGCCTATCACCAAGTCCAGTTCAATTCTCATTCTAGAATCTCCAGTCTTCTGCTGGAGTCCATAGAGGATCAGGAAGGGAACCTGGAGGACCTTGATATTCTCTATACAATCTACCGTTCAGATTTTCATGTTTTCAGCCTCACCATGCATCACTTTCCGAGGTACTTGGAACCTCAAATTCCCCAGCATTTCCAAAGGTTTAGTGTGGGAAGTGACTTTTTTTTAGTTCCCTTCCTTTTCCCTATCCTAAATGTAGATTTAGGTTTCCAAGCCAGCAAGACTACTATCTAGTCTTCAGTATTTTACCCTCTCCACTGTCATAATTTCTCTTTTTCTTAATTTTAAACTCACTTTAAAAAAACATTTTATAGCAATTTTAATGAGATTTCAAGTGAGAGAAGAGATAAATAAGTATATAACTTGCCATATTTATCAACACTGCTATTGCTTTATAGATTTTCCAAGCTAGAAACATCTTAGTGTTGTCTAGTTAACACCTACATTTCCCTCTCTTAAGCTTCCATCTATAAAATGAACGTACTTTTTGCCTTGTGGTAACACAGTGTTATTTGGATATCAAGAAAGGTGAAGTATTTGAAATATTGTACAAAATAAAATATTTTACTATTAACTTTATGTAAAGTTTTATGCAAATATGAAACATTATTTTTAGCAATCATTTATTATTCCATTGCCAAATTGTTATTGAGCATCGAATAATAATAACATATGAAACAGTTTATAGCTATTCAGCACCTACCATCTGCTAAATACTCTGCTAAAAGTCAGGATTTTGAAATAAAGAATAAATAATGGCCTTTATTCTCAAATATATCACATTAAGGTAAAGAAGTAAGCACATAACAAAGATACGCTTTATGTTTATCATAATAGTTATTATATTTTTAACAGTTTTAATATATTATATAATAATGTCATAATATATGTTCCATACATTCTAATAGAGTTATAATTTAGGTAAGGAAATTATGCACAAAAGAAAAAGAAGGCATCTGGAATCAGAGAGCATCTCAGAAAGCTGGTCATATCTGATCTATATCTTAAAAGATTAGCAGAAGTTTTCAAGGGAAAAATGAGCAACTAGGCAAAAGCGTGTGCAAACACTCAGAGGCACAAAAAATTATGCATGGCTGGGAAATTTACATAGCTACTGTATTACTTAGGGTTCTGCACAGAAACAGAACCAACAGGATCTATCTATCTATCATTCTATCGGTCTATCTATCTATAGATTTAGATATACAGAAAGAGATTTATTAGGAAGGACTGGCTTACACAATTATGGAGGCTGAGAAGCCCTACAATCTGCCATCTGCAAGCTGGAGACCCAGGAAACCTGAAGGACTGAAAACCAGGGGAGCCAATAGTGTAAATCTGTGTCCTAAAGCACAAGAACTAGGAATTTGGATGTCTGAAGGTAAGAGAAAAGAGGTGTCCCAGCTTCAAGCAGAGAGACAAGATTTGCTCATTCTCCACCTTTTTGTTCTATTCAAGCCCCCAATGGATTGGATGATGCCCACTTGCATTGGTGGGGGTGATCTTCAGTCTACTGATTCAAATGCTAATCTCTTCCAGAAACAACCTCACAGACACACCCAGAAATAATATTTTACCAGCTATCTGGACATCCATTACTCCTGTCAAGTTGACACATAAAATTAACCATAACAGCTACATTGTAGAATATGCACAGGAAAGTGGTGGGGAGTGAGGATTCAAAAAATGACTGCAGTAGCCCACACTGTGAGGGCCTATATGATGTCTGGGACTGTTAAGAAGCAATTTTGTTTTATGAAATCCTCTAAATAAGGATTTCAGATTAGCTTCACAATAATGACTTAGAAATTTGGTTCTTACATGTAACATGAGAATCATCTAAAGTTGTTCTAAGTTCAGCGTTTGTTGCTCTAAGTGCTACACGTGTTTTTCTATCTTTAGTGGATAGTTGGTCCTTGGCTTCCATTTAGCACAATCAGAGAGCAGGAAAGGAAAACTCTGCAATACCAAAATACAGATTATAAATTACTACATAGAAAAAAAGGTCAATGTTCACCTTAGTTTTTCTGCTGAAGGCTTCATAAACCTTTAATACTTAATCTGTTACCCTCAATGTGAATTATGATTGACACTATCCTCTGAAGCCTCCAAATGGTCCACATTCCTTTTGGAGGGAATCTAGAGATTGATACAGGCCCACAGACGGGTCTGATGGTTAGAACACAGAATGACAAACTTGGAATTAAACAGATACTTCCTGGTCATAAAATAATATGGAGAGTGCTATGAAATGCATTAGTAGGTCTTTGGGCTGTAGTTTCTTCAAGATATACTAAATGAATTCTTAGGTGTTTACCAGCTATAACATGCTGGGATGTAACATGTAAGATGCTGTTTAAAACCTGCAGATAACTAACAGGTGAATAATTTCATTCTACCAAAATTTAATTATGGTGTCCAGAGACCAGTGTTCGCAACATATTAAAACGTTCATATTTTCCTAAAGAGAGATTTGATTAAGGGATAACACATTTCACTGGAGTATCCTGAGGAGATACAAAACATCAGATGTTAATAAGGAATGTTTATCTAGCATAGTTTAATGGTTTTCCCTGGAGACTATTTTAATTAGCTATAGTAGTTCATAGGTTAGTATGTCATTTTTTCTAAAGTGCACTAGGACCTTGTGATTATAATGGCTTCCATCATATCAGGTCACTTCCTCTGAGGCCCTGTAAAGAGCCAGATGTTCTCCTTTTCACCTGTGCTTTTGCAGTTGAATCCTATATGATTGTGTTCTTGAGTATAAATTCTCTGGGATAGATGCAGAGCCATCAATATAAAACGTTATCTGGATTTCCTCACTAGTCTATGACAAATATAAGCCATTGGGAAATGCTGCTGCAGTGTCATGTCTCAGGAGCATGTTACATGCCAAATTAGAAGGAAACCTTTTGTTCCACCATGATGGTAGATCATACTTCATTCCCCTAGAATTAGATGGTTATTGTTTATATGGCAATTTATTCTAGTCTATCATACATGTAAAATCATACTTTATTATTTATATTAATGTAATATATATTATAAATTATATATATATATATATAAAGTTTTATTCCCAAGTGTTTTTCCTACTGATATGGTGATGTTGACAAATACTATATTTGATATTCTATTTTGGTAGGCCAGAAAAGATGCATTTTGGAATATATTGATTATGGTTTAAAGTAAAATCCTGGTAGCCAAATGACAAATGCCATTCTATGTAATTGATATTACGTAGGACTGAATCATTTTATGTAAAAACTATATTTTAGTACTATTCTTAAGCAATAAACATTATAGAAATTCTTCCTCACACAGTATCTAAATTTTCATAATAATACTCTGTTCTGGCTATTTCTATTACTAAAAGAATCCAGATGCTGGGGCATGGGTGAATAGCCATCCTTTGCAATGAATGAGGAATGACCTTGTGATTTTTTTTTTTTTTTTTTTTTTTTTTTTTTGCGGTACGCGGGCCTCTCACTGCTGTGGCCTCTCCCGTTGCGGAGCACAGGCTCCGGACGCGCAGGCTCAGCGGCCATGGCTCACGGGCCTAGCCGCTCCGTGGCATGTGGGATCTTCCTGGACCGGGGCACGAACCCGTGTCCCCTGCATCGGCAGGCGGACTCTCAGCCACTGCGCCACCAGGGAAGCCCGATATTTTTAATCTAAATATAAACAACTACTTTTTAAAGGGGCTTGAGCTTAATGATATCACAAGTTTATAGTCCAGAAGACTGAAAGAAATGAAAGAAAATGGATTACTTGGGTACCTAGAGCCTAGAAGATAACCAACAGTTGTTGAAAAGAAGATATCCTGGCTAATAATCTGAGAGCAGTGAGTTGGATTTGACATTGAAAGTATACAAGACTAAATGTTATTAAGATTTAATGTGAGGCATATCTGGTCTAAGAATGGTTTTACAAGAAAATTCTATTTAGTAAATTTATGCCCAGAATGTTTTGAATACCAATAACAACCCCCAAAATTTCTCAGTGCAAAAGAGACACAATCTTGATCAACATACTTTACCAAAACTTCCAAATTTAAATCGTAGATCAGAAAGACAACTTATAAATCATTGAGTCCAGTCCTCCCTTCCTCCTCTTGGGCTTTCCCACCCATATATCCAAATACAATTTACACTTCAGTAAAGTAGGTGAGGAATTTATAGTTGAGCCTGCAGAGGGACTAAGTGACGTGCCTAACAAAGACAGAAGGATTTGTGGCAAAGAACATAGCTGACTGGATTCAAATCCGAGCTCCATCACTTACTAGCTGTGCAATCTTCAACATATCACTTAACCATTTCTGTGCCTCGGGCGGCTCATCTGAAAAATGGGAACAGTAGTAGCAACTAACTCATATGACTGTTCTGAGGTTTAAATTAGCTAATCTGTGTAAGGTGTTTAGTACAGTGCCTAGCATATAGTAAGTGCTCAATAAATGTTAAATTCTAGTTCTGCAGTTGATTAGTTGTGTGCCCTTAGGCAACTCACTCTAAGCACTTTGTGACACTTATCAGGATTTGCTTTGCACAGTTTATCATTTATGGTCTATCTTCTCCACTGGATATAAAAATCCAGGATTGCAGGGACTAGATCTGAAGTGTTAAATAATTAATAATTAGTGCATTGTTTAATAATAATTAATGTATTATGTGGTTTCTAGCATATACTAGGTGCTCAATAATGCTTTTTATTATAAGCATAGGGTGGATTATTATACTCACAGCCCTTAATAGGGTTATTAAGAGGATTAGATGACAGAATGAAAGTGAATATGCTACAGGATAGATAGTACCATGCTATGAACTCAAATGAGCAAGTACTTAACTAATGTGTGTGCTTGTGATTGTTGCTATCACTGTAAGCCTCAAAACCAGACAGTGGCAGAAATGCGACTGCAACTAGCTCCCCACTGAATGATATCAATTATACATATATGGAAAGCAGAAAATCTCACTCTTAATGTTAGAAAGTGTATCTCATGATGTTATTCTGAAGTTGAGGATCCTGCCTGGCAACAAAATTGGAGGAAGAGATGGTAAACTGAGAGATCAAGGGTTGATTGAATTCTTCTCACATACATTTTGCTTGGCCTGGACAGCATTACAATAACAATATCAAATAGGCGAGGTGGCCAACATTTTAAAGTAAAGAGATTTTACAAAAGTTATCAGAATTTTGGTCTTTCTGGAAAAAATTAGAAGGGAGGCACACAGGGCTGGCCTGCCCACCTGGCAACAACTCAGTGGCAGCTCAGAGGTGGCTCCCCCTTCTGCAGGGCACTTGCCTTTCAATTTACACATGACCCTTTGGAGGCACTGGTGTTTGGGACCTGATTTGGGATTAATAGGATGTAAGGCATCTGGATGTCTTTGTAGTAATGATTCTGACCCATGTAAGCAACATCTTTTTTGTTGGAGAAAAGATTTTTATTTCTGTTGCCTTTTTCATCATTCTTCACCTTGCTTGTGTTTTATGCAGCATCTGATAGTGTCAAGAGAAATTTAAAATTATAGTTCATTTACTCTGGTTAAACATAAGGAAAGAAAAGCAATTACCATAGTAAAATGATGGAATTAAAGATTCTTCTTGCAACCTAGTTAGGTATTTAGTGTTTGATGAGTGCTGGAAAATATAAATACATTTTTCGAGGAGGACTATATCAATCTGCAATCATGAATGAAAGACTCTGAACATGATTTAGATATCAAACATATGGTTTGCAAACACAATCAATCTTTCTCTAGGCAGTTAGAGTTAGTTGACAATATATTGTACCTCTTTTTTTGTTTCGAAATTGGAAAAGTCTTTTTTAGTAGTGAATAAATTTCCTGTACCAACAGATTTTTTTTTTTTTTTTTTTTGCTAAGGAAATATGCTATAAGATAGATGGTGCTTTAGAAGAGACCACGCAGATGGTCTGTAGAAAATCTTATAAATATAATCCCATATAAACAGAGTGAATGCATTCTTCATATGAGAATAAAATGTTAATTAGTTTAGTTTAATTACAGATTTGCTACATGCTAGAAGTTTAAATTTAATGGATTGGTGATTCAATTTGATAGATCATAAAAAACAACTATAAGCATGTTCCTGGCTGTTTTGCTGACTAACTTAACAGGGATGCCCCATGCATCTTTAATTCAGCTCTGGCTCAAAATGTACGTTATTCATAAAGGAGCCCATCAGATAATCAAACGTATCTAACTCATGCTAACATGGGCTATATACATCAATCTTTCTTTAAAACTAATCATGTGGTCCTTTTATTAGCTTTCACAATACACCCGTAAGAGAGAGTTACAAAGCAGTAGAGCGTTCTCTCTGCAATAATGTAAAATTTGGAAATGTTGCTGTAGTTTTGTTCTCAAAAATTTGAAGGGGTAAGATTTTAGGAGTGGGCTGTAGTTATTCTGCATTTTTTATGAAGGCAAAAAAAACCCCACAAAAATCAGGGGAGAGATACCAATCACATCAGGAAGAGACTGATGAGGAAACTTTTGATTCAAGAGCATCTTAAGATATCGGAATGCATTATTTAAGGCCATTGTAGAATCTCTAAGATTATGAAAGATATTAGTGTGGGATGATTACTTGTCATTTTGTTACAATGCTGGAGATTAGACCAGACTAGTTTTAGAAATACATTTCAGGGCTTCCCTGGTGGCGCAGTGGTTGAGAGTCCGCCTGCCGATGCAGGGGACACGGGTTCGTGCCCCGGTCCGGGAAGATCCCACATGCCGCGGAGCGGCTGGGCCCGTGAGCCATGGCCGCTGAGCCTGCGCGTCCGGAGCCTGTGCTCCGCAACGGGAGAGGCCACAACAGTGAGAGGCCCGCGTACCGCAAAAAAAAAAAAAAAAAAAAAATCAAGAAATACATTTCAGAAGTGATTACACTCCAAAACTTCTCTCTAGCTAGCCTACTGCATTTTCATTGTTCACATTTGCACTAACCCATGCTATCACTTCGTCCTCATCTACTTACTTCTTTCCCATTCTAAAAAGCGTGGATAATAATTTCACATCAACAAAGATTTCAGCAAAAATAAAAACAAATAGAAAAGTGAATAACTTCAGTACCGATATAAATTATTTGTGCTTCCTGATTTGGTGAAGTCCTACTTTCATGCTTAGATTATGGTATTAGTCACTGATGGTTTTATGAAGTTCTGTTATCAAATTATTTTATGAAAGAAAAGTAAAGACTCATGACCAAAAAATGTAACATCAGCTCAAAGAGAAATAAGTGCAGTGTTACTTCTGTATTAACTGAGAAACACAGAGAAAAGTGTATCAAAACTATTTCTAAAAGCAAGGGTTAAGACCTGATGAGCTTGCTTCAATTTTCATCACAGTTCCTGTCACTGTGTGTCCTTGAAATATGTTTATTTATGGGTGACCATGAATTGAAAGGATTTACAATATTTCAGTTAAATTATTTGCCATTGAAGCATTTTATATTTATAAAAACATTACATTAAAAGAAGAACCCAACTCTATTTTCCTATAGATATATTGCTTTTTGCTTGATGTAGACCATTTTCATAAGATTACTTGATTTTACTAGTCTGCTGATGAGTAATAGTTGTATTCCCCTCCTGTCTCTTGTGGAAACTCATTCACAGCCTGTTAAAATTCATTAAAATTTTTTCTAAACATCACTGGCATTTTATTTGTGCAGGTATATTTTGAAAGGACTTATGAATGTACCTGTTTTGTTGCACAATAATTTTAAAATTTGCTTTCAATACATAAATCTAAGGAGGCTGTGTCTACACTTTTCTTTTACAATAGAAAATATCAGGTATTTCCAATGATTGAAAGACAAATAATAATAAAAAAATCAAGTAAAATTAAACACAAAATCCATTTTTCTTGCATTTAACATAACTACGTAGTAAATTTAGATGTTAGAATAATAGATTTTAAATACTTTCTCATAAATAATGTTTTAGGAGGTATATAAATAAGTAAATCAGTAGACCAGTAGAATAAACATAATCTGTAGAGTAGGAGATTAGCAAATTATTTTAGAGATAAACTGAAATCAAATTTGAAAGCATCTGAGAATACTGCCTTTTCTACTGAAGGCCTGAAGGAAACGAGGCAGATAAAAATATGAACTCTTAGGCCTAAAAGGATTTTGTTAACAGGGACAAACAAAACAAACATTTTGTTAAATGCTTAACCTACATTATTCATTTATACTTCACAACAGTCTGATATAGGAGGTGTTATATTCTACATTTTGCGGACTGTGAAACTATTGAAAATCAGAGATATTATATTACTTGATCATGATTATATACCTCCTAAGTGGCTGAGGTTGGATTTGAACCCCGTGCTTTTGGTCTTACATTATAAAGTCTTCTTCCTTCCCACACTTACTGCATATATACAGATATTTTGGGAATTGGTGCAGTGAAGACCTTATATAGCTAGACAATTTATGAAGATACTCATTTGTGTATGGACTCCCTGTGTTGTTTCTCTCCCTCAACAAACTCGTCTACCCTCTCCATTAACAGGCAGATAGTCTAGTCTCTTCATTTCCTTGTCTCGGAGATTTCTGTACAGGTCGAGGCTCAGAGAGGCTTCTGGGCCTCTTGAAGCCTCCTGAAGCCCAGCAATTCAGAAAACGATGAGGGGGACAGGAAGGCCTGGCTGTGAAGTCACAGGTCACACCAGTTCCACCTTTAGCTCTGACAGAAGGCTCCTAGGCCCTTCACTCCACTGTCTTAAATTCAGAAAAGCCACACTCTTCTCCATATGTCCCCATACCATTTTGGAGGCTTTCAGAGGGAGAGGAAAAAACAATGAGAGTATGAATTAGTTTTCTATTGCTTCCATAACAAGTTACCATAAATTTAGCAACGTAAAGTAACACCAATGTCTAATCTCCTGGTTCTGAGGCCAGAAGTCTGACAGGGGCCTCACAGGGCTAAAATCAGTGTCGGCAGGACTGTATTCCTTGCTGGACACTCTAGGAGAATATCCCTTTTCTTGCTCATTCAGGTTGTAGGCAGATTTCAGTTCTTTGCATTTGTAGGACTGAGGTCTCCGCTCCCTTTCTGGCTATAAACTGAGTCATTCCAGACTTCTAGATGCTGCCAGCAATCCTTGCCCCTTTCTTCCATCTTCAAAGCTTCAACAGTAGGTCAAATTTCATATTTTAAATCTGTCCTGCCTCTTCTTCCATCATATCTGTCTGGCAAAATTTTCCGTCTTCCTCTTCTTACTTACATGGGCCTACTTTTAAGGGCCCATGTTATTACCTTTGGCCCATCTGGTTAAAGAGTTTAATCTCCCTATTTCAATGTCTATAACCTTAATTCCATGGAAATATCCTTTTACCATGTAATATAAAATATTCACAGGTTCTAGGGATTAGGGCATGAACATCTTTGGGGACCATTTTTCTGCCTACCACAGGGGTTTTTTTTTACCTTAAAGTAGTTTAAATTATTGTACAGGTCTATAGTTATTGTATTGTATTGTAAGCCTACTTTTTCCTTATGTTGGAGGAAGGCAGTCATGAGGAAAATTAATCATCTCTGAAAAAGACAAAGTGATGAAGTCCATTTTCTTTCTGTATTTGAATGCACATCTGAATTGTGATTCCATTATTTAGAACAGAGAAATAGTTTTTAAACAGATTAATCTTGCAGAATATGGACCTCCTAACCCATATGCTCTATTTGCTACTGCTGAAAAATAATTCTCATTTTAAAAGGGTATGTTGGCTTTAAAAATAAGTTTATAATAGAAATGATTACTTCTCACAGTACCATAAATTTAGGCACTATTACGCTATAAATATTATTGCTATGAGACCAACCCATGCACCTACAGCCTTAAGTAATACATAGGCCTTTCAGAGTTTCCGGACGTTTTGAGAAACAATACTTGACGGCTGTAATTTTAGGTCTTCCAAAGCTGGCTGAAGTTCTAGGGTTCTCCTGACTGTTGATCAATTGCCAGAAGTGTAGCTGGCTTCATGGAATTCCCCTGACATTTCATATTAGTTGTTAATATTCTATGATTTAGACATCTATTTGAATATTTCCAATAACATAGTTCCCAGACTAACGGACCCTCTCCCCGGATTCTTTAGACTAAATTCATGAACACTGACCTATCTTATTAAGACCTAATTGTAATATCCCATTTTGAATTCTAAGCAATGGAATTGGACTAAAGGAAACAAGTCCATTAGTAATGTGACTGAGATCATTTCAGTGGTAAGTATCTGATAGGCTCAGGAACTGAGACCTTGTCTGAGCATCTACCAGATAACCAGGGCTGAATGGGGAAGTAAGATTGGTAGAGGCCTGGGGAATCTTGGTAAGTGGAGATTTTTGGATCTGGGTGTCATGGCTTTGTATATGTGCAGAATTCTGCTTTTGGTTCTTTAATCTTTGTATTTCACTTTACTCACTGTTTTATGATTGTGCACTCTCTAAAAACGGTCATAATTTATAAGCATTACTGAACGTTTTATATGTTTTTATGTGTCAGAACTATATTTAAATTTCTATGCAAAGAATAGACTGAACTTAGTTAAGGAAAGAAAGTAAGGTAGAAAGAAGAATTCGGGGGAAAGAGTGCACAATAACTGAAACTCTGAAAAACTATAATTGCAAGCAATTTGGGTACAATGGAACAGAAACCATGAAACTGAGCCTATAAACAAACTCTTTGCTCTATAAATGAAGGGCATGACCCGGTGAGTATGAGTAAAGGTGAGACAAGATGGGGAGGGGTGGTGGTGATAGTTAAGAGGCAAAGGAAATCTTCCCAACTTGATCTAACAGCTCCAAGTTTAGAGATTTTCTTCACCCTGACAATACGACTCTCAGAATGGGAAACACTGCCTTAATTCACAATTTCAATAACGCAGGAAGTCATTATTCAAATTTTCCTACAGGGTCAAGGACTCAGAGGTTGCCTTCAAACTATAAAGCATTTTAAACTCCTTTGGCAGGCTTAAAGTTCTCCACATCTACATATGTTATGGTATATATACTTGACTACACAGACACAATTTGTATATAATTCCATTTCCAAAAGGCATGGAAGAGGCAATGTATCTTAACTCAATTGCCACCAAAGAGCACAAAGATGAATGTTTAAGTCCAGACACTGAGACATCCCCCTAAATTTTCAAAGCATGGCTTGCAGTCTCAGCCCCCTGACTCCCATTCCCTGTAATGGAAGTCAGGTGGCAAAACCCTAATGCAAACTCCTTGGAAATCTAGAAGACGGCATAATGATGTTCTTTGTTTTGCTATGGAAACATTTATATGGGACACAGGTTCAACTGTCCATGAAATGATGCACTAATCTCCAGAGTTCACAATGTAATTTGGAGTGTATTTTCTTCTCCATGTGCATGCAATTGTGAAGGTAATTGCCACCCTGAAGGTAAAGAATGCCAAGTGTCCCCCATGTAACACACAGTTACATTCTCAGAGCCAGATATTCACATTATGCATCCAAAGAAAAAGTCCAGGGAACTTGTGTGCATCTTCATTTTTAACATGCAGTCTTTCTGGAGAACACCTGGTCTTTCCTTGATAAGGTTTGTTGGCTTTCATAAACTAGTTTGTTGGGAATAATCAGTTCAGTTTCTGGCCTGAACAGTATCATTGATTTAATATGATAAAGAAACAGTTCTCTTGCTTCTCAAATTTATAAATTCTATTTGGATCCCACAGATGTTTAAAATCTGAAAATTAAACCAGCTTAAGAATTACAAGGGCGGACTCCAGATATGCTAGGGATTTATTAAATGCAATATCAGCCCCTCAACTGTTCTTAGATTAGGCTGAGGCCACAAGCCAGAGGCTCCTCTATTACATTTAGGAAGTAAAATCACTGTCTTAATTTGTGTGTAAACTATTTTTAGAAATTAAAATAATTTAATTTTGGATAAAAAAGGGGTTACCTACATTTTCAATGACTCTAACATATGATCACATTAATTATAGGGAAAACTCTAATAATAAATATTTTTAATCATTGTATCTAATTACCTTAAGAGAAATCCACTGCAACTTAACTGTTCTACGCAACCTAGCACTTAGGGACACATAGTTTTGTATCTATTTCATGTTTTAAAGTATCACTCTTTTTCTCTCTTCTGAACTTGACTAAGCACTCCTCAAGGGATGTAAAAGAAGTTTAAGACATAGTTCTCCCTCGTAGCATCCAGCACGGAGTAGAGTTCATTACAGGAGCTCAATAAATACTGTGCATGTATTGATTGATTGTCAGCATTCTGCTTTGTGACTCCTTTTAATATTTCAGGTGCTGAAAGGTCATTATCATAATCATTGTAAACCTCATTTATCTGTTCATGACACTGTTCTGGGTGCTACATAAAATTTAGCAGTGAGTTCTATAAGTATAAGAACAACTGAATGCACGTTGACTTACCCACTAATCAATCAGGAAAGATGGCACATGGGGTTGGAGGATTCACCCACACATTTTAAATTAAATTTATTGAATTTATATATAACTCACTTCTTTTCAAAAATAACTTGAAGCATTTTATGGCAAAAAGTGATAAAGTTATAATATAAAAATAAGATATCTGTACTAATGTAAGAAATGGGTAGAATGATGAGAGAGTGAAAGTTTTGCTGTGAATTTCTCTGCAGTCCTGGCAAGGAGAGAAATATCCTAGGCCAACCTCATTTTGACATTTTGGACTGGATAATTCTTTGTTGTAGAGTGCTGTGCATTGCTGTCTGTTTAGCAGCATCCCTGGTCTCTAACCACTAGATGCCAGTAGTACCTCCCTCCCTCCCCTTCTGTTGTAACCACTAAATACGTCTCCAAATACCACCCCCAATTTGAGAATCACTGCCCTAGGTGACCTAGACTTCTTTATAAGGATGAGAAAGCACAACCTAGTTCTATGGGGGTAGAGGTATAAGAGAGCAACACAATTATTTTCTGACACTAATTTCTAAAACAAATTTCAATAAAACATGAATGATTTGATCTATAGTGTCCTCAGTAACACTGGCTAATATTTCTTGAGACCTTACTATAAGCCAGATGCTGAAATTGGCACTGTATACACATGACTTATGAGACAGGTAATATTGCAATCTTCACTTTATAGGTAAGTAAATTGATGGGACTTCTTATTTGAAATAGCTTGGCACTTAATTTTCATCGATTTCAATAATATGTTGTATCACACTGTAGAGTGAGAAGGAATCTGGAAAAGAGCTTGGAATTATACCGATCCAGGTTGAATTCTAGTACTGAAACCTACAGCTGTGTAACTCTGAACAACTATTTGACCTCTCTGGTCCTTATCTGAAAATGGTTATATGAGTATTTTATATATATATATGTATATATATATTTATTTATTTATATATATATTTATATATATAATACATATAAATGTATAATGTATTTATTTATTTGTAGGCACGTCATAAGAATTACAGACTTAGGTAATACAAAGTATTTCTTAAAATGTTAAGTTGTGAAAATGCCTACACAGTACTAACACTCTTTTTTATGTGTTATTTGCTGTATTTGCCCTGGAAAACTTGTGGAACTTAGTATAATGAAAAGGGAAGTAGTGGTAATACTGGAGATTTCCAGGGCCATTTTTTTTTTCCTGGGAAAACATATATTGTCCAATGCTCTAGTTCTTCAGGTAGAAGTAAGCTTTTGGTTTCTGTTGACTTATTAAATATCATCCCTGGTAGCAAATTTCCTTTGGAACTACTTTATCAGATCCTGAGCTCTCCCCCTCCCCTACTGGCCAACAAGATGCACTTTCTCTCTTTTTGTTCCTATTAGGCTCTTTAACAGAATCAAACTATGACTCAAAGATTAGAAAGATTTATGCTGACTTGCTGAATACCCCATACATGTCTAGTTTTTGACTGATTGCTAATTAGTTCCCTTACTTAGCCATTAATTCTTCTGTAATTTAGTGGATTTTGAAATACATCCAGAGGATCCTATTAGATACTCCATTCTAAGCTAAGTCAAGCATAAACATATATATTTTGGAACATATTTTAAAATACCTTTCTACTCTCACTTAGGTTAGGTAACCCAATTCAGCAAGTATTTTTGAGTACCTACATAGGCAATGCAGGAAATGTAAAACATATATAAGATTTGATTTAGCTACTCAACAAACTTAGAATTGCTAGTTCCAAAAAGACATATGGGAGGGCCTTGGCACATGGCAGAGGAATTCAGAAAAGGGGGAGCAAAAATAAGCTGGAAACACTGTGAAAGGTAGGGTTGGTAATATATATCCCTTTAAAAAATTTTTAAGCAATATACATAAAATTATATGATAGTTATACCTCACATCCTCACACACAGCACACATGCATTTGAATTTGTATACTTTTGTTGTTCTTTGTTTTACTAAGGAATGAGATTATTCTTTAAATTTTTTACATGGATATACTTCCATACAGTGTACATAGATCAGCTTCATTACTTAAAAATGTGAAAATTATTTAAAAATGTGAATCACATAAAATGGATATGCCATAATTTAAATATTCGCCATTGACGCTCATTTTAAGTGGGTTTTCAAATTTCCTCTCCTATGGAGAATACTGCAAAGAACATCCTTACTTCCCTATGCAAGCAATTCTGTAGGATATGGTTCTAAAGTGGAATCCCTGGTTCAAATTATATGCATATTTAAAAAGCATTATTGGATGTACAAGTTAGCCTCTAAAAAATTGCCCCCGTTTATAGCTCTTTGGAGACCAAACTCTTTCTCCCACACCTGCATAGAATCATTCTTTTTATTTTTGCCAATCTAGTAGGTGAAAAATGATATCTCTTCTTTCAAGAATGAGATTTTAAAATTTGAATGACAGGTAAGAAACTGAAGCCAGGAAAGTTTCTTTGGGAAACGACTGTTCTAACATGACAGAGTCAATCAAGACAGTAAGGAGTTAGGCTATGTGAAGCAGAACATTCACACCAGGAAATAGAATTAAAATGGGTTAGGAACAGGTGTGTTAGAGAATGACATGCCCATGAAAATAAAGCACAGAATTGGCCAATGTGTGATCAGAAAAGCCTCTTAAAAATTATTCTCCCTGAAAAAGAGATTTGTAGGTCTTTTCCCTAATTTTGTCCTTTGCCTTAGGGTTTTTTCCTATTCTGATTCCTACTTTACCAACCTACTTTTCTTCCAGGAGTATACTTTATATCTTTTGGCTCAAAGTTACACCAAAATAGAATTCCTTACCATTTGCAAGGCAAAGCAGGTATGAGTTAGTGGTAGCAGTGGGAATGAAGAGGAAGGATTGTATACTAGAAGTCTCTGAGGATGTATCATAAAAATGACTCGCTGGCTACTGAGTGTGGACTGTGGAAGCAAAGGCTATCTTAGCAATGGCCACCGGCCTAAGTGACTAGAACAGTCTCGCTGAGGTTGAGAATACAATAGGAGGAGGAGGTTGGTGAGGGAAGTTAATTCAATTTGAGGCCTGTTCAGTTTGAGGTGCTGCTGGTGCTTGCACATCTGCTAGGCGAAATTTTGGAAATTCTGGTCTGCTTTTCGGGAAATCAGTCATACTGAGCTAATATCTGAAGTTATTTACCTGGACACGGACATCAAGAGGAAGAGAAGACAGCCAAGGTGAGAACATTTGGAAGTATCTCCTGTTAATGGTAGGCAGAGGAAGAAGAGCTGTGCTTTGTGAGAAAGACTGTCAGGTGATGGGAGGTCCCTGGAGAATGCGGAAGATGAGTTCTTTCTTTTTGGTTTTATTGGGATATAATTGACAATTAAAATTTGTATATCTTGACACTTTGATACGTGTGTACATTTTGAAATGATCACTATAATCAAGCTAATTAACATATCCACCACCTAGTTACTAATTTCTTTCTCTTTCCCTTCCTTTCTTCCTTCCTTTCTTGGTAAGAACACTTAAATTCTTAGCAAATTTCAAGTGTAAAATAGAGTATTTTAAACTATGGTCACCATGCTGTACATTAGATCTCCAGAACTCATATAATTATCTTGCATAATTAAAATTTTGTACCCTTTAACCAACATCTCCCAATTTACCCCTCTCCCCAGCCACTAGCAATCACCATCCTGTACTCCTGTAAGTGGATTACTCTAGATTCCACATGCAAGTGAGATCACACAATATCGTCTTTCTTTGTCTGACTTGTTTCACTTAGGGCAATGTCCTTCAGGTTCATCCATGCTGCTACAAATGAAATAATTCCCTTCTTTTTAAAGGCAGAATCATATACCAATGTGTGTGTGTGTGTGTGTGTGTGTGTGTGTGCGTGCACGTGTGCATATATAACATTTTCTTTATCCACTGAAGGTGAATTTTTTCTGAATCCAAGATACGAGGAGAAGCCATATAAAAAACCTTCAGAGATCTTGTAAAGTGACAAAACAGGATGTCACTGCAACCTCCTGCAAGAGTGGTGTTCAAAGGGTCTGATGCAGAATTCAAATTGCTGGAGATCAATGTAGTATAGCAGTAGGGAAAAACTTTTCAAAAATTTAGCAGTGAAGGAAAAATAATAAAATTAATCACTACGTCTACAAACAACATAAAACTATTATATCTAGTTTGATCATTTGAAGGAAATGAATATTTTTTAATCAATACTTTTGTGTGCATAATGCTCTAGAATTACATTTGTGTTTATGCTTTTTCTTTCCTTTTGGACCTCGAGGGCAGAAGGCTGAGTAATAGTACTTAAAACACTTCTCTTCCTTAATATTATTTTTTATTTATTTTGTTTTGTTCCCATTATTCCTGACCTTAACACGTACACCTTTCACTATGCCCTAACAGTATTTCAGTGGCCTCCACACAAAATACTTAAAAATGTCTCTGAATATGTATATATTTTTAAAAATGCATATTTTTTGTATACATAGCTTTAATTTACATAAAGACTATTATTTTGCCAATATTGCTTTATCTCATTTTCATCACTCATTTTTTTCACAAATCTGTCTTTGATGGGGGAAAAAAAACCTCTTCTTAATTTCTTCTCACTTCTCAAGAGTATTTCATATTCTGCATCTCCCACATTTTACGTATCTACTCTTTCCATGATGGAAATATAGGTTGCTTCTACCATCTCACCATCACAAAGACCATGGCAATGAACATTTTAACATCTTCCCCCTTGTGAAATTACACACGAGTGACTTTGGGGTACATGCCTGGGGATGGGATTAGATACTTGCATACTTAATCTTGTTAGCTATTGCCCTATTGCTCTTCAGAATGGCTGCACCAGGTTATACTCCCAAGACAGTGCTCATTTGCCCACATCTCTTCAATAAAACTTGACATATCTGACTTTGTGATGTTTGTCATCTCATAAAGAGTTATGCCATTGTTCTATTTTATTTTACATTGTTCATTTAAATCATGAGAAATTCTTCATAAAATTTTAGTCATTAAAATTTTAGTCATTTAGTTTCATTTTCTCTGATTTATCTATTAATTTCCTTTTTTCTACCAGATTTTCAATCTTTATGTTGTTGCATTGAGGAATTCTTTAATGTACTAGATGTTAAACTCTAGCTAGTTTTAATTTTTTTTATTTTTTATTTTTTTCTGTACACGGGCCTCTCACTGTTGTGGCCTCTCCCGTTGCAGAGCACAGACTCCGGATGCACAGGCTCAGCGGCCATGGCTCATGGGCCCAGCCGCTCCGCGGCATGTGGGATCTTCCCGGATCGGGGCACGAACCCGTGTCCCCTGCATCAGCAGGCAGACTCTCAACCACTGCGCCATCAGGGAAGCCCTAGTTTTTATTTTTAACTTTTACTTTGGAATACTTTTTTATTTACAGAAAATCTGAAAACAATATAGAGAGTTCCAATATACACGTCACCTCGTTTTCCCTAATGTTAACATCTTACGTTAGTGAAAACTAAAAAATTCCTAGTTCGTGTTTTAAAAAAACCTTTATTGTGATATACTTCACATGCCACACAAACCTCTATAGATTTGCTTATTATGGACATTTCATATAAATGATATCATAAAAATGTTGTTTTGCGACTAGGTTCTTTTACTTAGCATGCTATTATTGAAGTTCACCCATGTTGTAGCATGTATCACTACTTCATTCTTTTTTACTGCCAAATGATATTCCATTGTATTAAATTTTGTTTATCCATTCATCAGTTACTGGACATTTGGATTGTTTCCACTTTTAGCCTATTATGAATAGCACTACTATGAATATTCATGTACAAGTTTTTATGTGAATATGTTTTCATTCTTTGGGATATATACCTAGAAGTAGAACTGCTGGATAATATGATAACTCAATGTTTAACATTCTGAGGAATTATCAAAGTTTTTCAAAGCAGCTGCACAATATACATTCCGACCAGCAAGGTATGAGGGTTCTAATTTGTCCATATCCTTGCCAACACATTATTACCTATATTTTAAATTATAGTTGTGTTTGTGGCTGTGAAGCAGTATCTCATTGTGGTTTTGATTTACTAGGTTTTTTTTTTCCCTTTGGAAAAATGTCTATTAAAATCTTTACCCATTTTTAACTTGGGTTATTTGTCTTTTTATTGTTGAGTTGTAAGTATTCTTTATATATTTTGGACATAAGTTCCTTATCAGTTATATGATTTGCAAATATTTTCTCCCATTCTATGGGTTATGTTTTCACTTTGTTGTTTGTGTCCTTTGAAAAATAAAAGTTTTTAATTGTCCATTTTATCTATTTTTCTTTTTTCAATTGTGTTTTTGGTTTCATATCTAAGAAGGTGTTGCCTAACTCAAAGTCATGAAGATTGGCTTCACTGTTTTTTCTAAAGGTTTTGTAGTTTTAACTCTTACATTTAGATCTATAATCTATTTTAAGTTAATTTTTGTTTATGGTATGAGTAAGCAGTCCAACTTTATTCTTTTGCCTGTGGATGTTCAGTTGTCCTAGCACTATTTGTTAAAAAGACTGTTCTTGGGACTTCCCTGGTGGCGCAGTGGTTGAGAATCTGCCTGCCAATGCAGAGGACTCGGGTTCGAGCTCTCATCTGCGAAGATCCCACATGCCACAGAGCAACTAAGCCCATGTGCCACATTTACTGAGCCTGTGCTCTAGAGCCAGTGAGCCACAACTCCTGAAGCACACATGCCTAGAGCCCATGCTTCGCAACAAAGAGAAGCCACTGCAATGAGAAGCCCATGCACTGCAATAAAGAGTAGCCCCCACTCGTCGCAACTAGAGAAAGTCCACACGCAGGAATGAAGACCCAACACAGCCAAAAATAAATAAAATAAATAAATAATAAAATTTTAAAAAAAAGGACTGTTCTTTCCCCATTTAATTGTCCTGGTTCCTAATTAGTTTTTGACAGTGTATTTTTTCCAATCTAATTTTTGTTAATTTTGCATATGGTATCATTTCTGAATAGAATACTTACTTATTAATGCAATCAAAACCATCAATGTCCTACCGTATAATGCTGGCTTACTGAAGAAAGTTCTTTCCATCCTCAAGTTTACAAAAATATTTTTCTATAATTTTGTATATTAGCTCTATAGTTTTACTTTTCACATTTAGGTATTTACCTGTAATATGCCTTTATATGTGATATAAAGTATACATCTGACATCATTTTCTTCATATAGTAAGGCAGTTATCAAACAATTCATCCTTTCACCACTGGGAGGTCTGACCTCTCTTGTTCAAATTTCTAATCAAAGGCTGGGGAAATTTAGAAAGTTGTGCCAAGTTAGAATAATAGAGCACATAGATTTTAAGAACAAGGTAGATGAACAACCTCTTACAGTGGTGCATCACTGAGAAAGATTTCTGGTGAAGGGCGTTTTGCTAAGAGAAATAGTTTAGATCAAAAGTAGTTTGGACATTGGTGTTTCTTTTCCTGAATTACCAAGCAATACTGTAATGACTGAAGTCATAATTCACCCAGTATTACTGAAGGTATCCCTCAAAGTCCATAGTTCGAGACTCTTAAAGGCTTATAGAATAGTCCTAGGTCTTGTTATTATGGCTTCTTTTCCACAGATTTTCCTTGCTATGCACCAGGCAGGCCACACTGATATCATGCCACTCACCCTGCAAGGTAATCATAATCCACAGAGGGAACTTAAAGTGCACCCATACATCTTTAATGTATACTTTGGAGCCATTATAGTCTATCTTATTAAGTCATTTAAATATTTAGGTAATATATTATGGCCTAGTAGATGTTTCTTTAGATCTGGTTTAATCTTCTGGGTACGTTGACAAGCCTTCCAAAAAAAAAACTGGAATAAAAATGAAACCTTGGGGCTTCCCTGGTGGCACAGTGGTTGAGAGTCCGCCTGCCGATGCAGGGCACACGGGTTCGTGCCCCGGTCCGGGAAGATCCCACATGCCGCGGAGCGGCTGGGCCCGTGAGCCATGGCCGCTGAGCCTGTGCTCCGGAGTCTGTGCTCCACAACGGGAGAGGCCACAACAGTGAGAGGCCTGCATACCGCAAAAAAAAAAAAAAAAAAAAAAAGAAACCTTGAATTTCTTAAAATTTAGCAATAAGAAATACTTTCAAGTGACAACTAATTTTTTCCTTTTTTGATCATCTTTATTCAGATGTAAGTAAAAGTTGATTTGTACAAAATTCAAATGAGGCTAATGTTTCCAATTTTACCTCCTGTGTTTATAACCTTACTCTCATTAAATAGCTAATAAATCTGTATTTTATAATTTCAGTATTGTGTATAGTTTCAAGTTTTTATAGCTATTCTTATTTGTCCTTTAGTCAAAATAAAGGATATTGTGAGGTCAAGGTTTAATAAATTTAATATCTGAATTATTTCACATGTTGTAGCTCATAAATCTTTATCCTACAGAAGGACTATTCTGTTCTTTAGGTTGAAGTTTCTTGAGGACAATACAGATTTTATTAGAGCAATTAATGAGATATTTACAACTTACTGACATTCAAAAATGATTTACATTTAAAATAGCCTTTTTGTGTAGAAATATATATAAAAATATATATAAAAGGCTGGTCTTACTGAACTGTGTGCTACATCAGGCTCCAGATCTATAGACTATCTCTCCCATGATAGTTATTGACTCAGATTGTTACCATCTTGCACTTCATTTTCCCTTTACTCATTATGTTGTATTATATTATTTTTCAAGTGTACATATTTGGGAGATTTTTTTGTTCAAGTGAGAACTTTGATAGCAAAATATTTCTTGTAGTTACATGTAATTGTTTAAAGTGTAGATAAAATAGGACTTTTAAACAACTGAGTTTGAACTTGGGGAAAATAATTCAATTGCTTGTTACTAAATTTATAAGACAGGAAAAACTTCCCTGAAATGTGTAAAACTAGGGCCATGAATAAATTTTGTTTGAGAAAAACTGTGCTAATTCCATTTGCAAATATTTCTCTCCATCGGTAGGTTGTCTTTTCAGTTTGTTGATGGTTTTCTTTGCTGTGCAAAAGCTTTTAAGTTTAATTAGATCCCATTTGTTTACATTTGTTTTTATTTCCTTTATTTTAGGAGATGGATCCAAAAAAATATTTCTGCGATTTATGTCAAAGAGTGTTCTGCCTAGGTTTTCCTCTAGGAGTTTTATAGCATCAGGTCTTACACTTAGGTCTTTAATCCATTTTGAGTTTATTTTTGTATATGCTATTAGAGAATGTTCTAATTTCATTCTTCTACATGTAGCTGTCCAGTTTTCCCAGCACCACTTATTGAAGAGACTGTCTTTTCTCCATTGTATTCAATATATTCTTGCATCCTTTGTCATAGATTAATTGACCATAAGTGTGTGGGTTTATTTCTGGGATCTTTATCTCATTCCCTTGATCTATGTGTCTGTTTTTGTGCCACTACCATACTGCTTTGATTACTGTAGCTTTTTAGGTATAGTTTAAAGTCAGGGAGCTTGATCCCTCCAGCTTCATTCTCTTTTCTCAAGATTGTTTTGGCTATTAAGGATCTTTATTTCAATATAAATTCTAGAATTATTTCTTCTATTTCTGTGAAAAATGCCATTGGTATTTTGATAGGGATTGCATTTAATCTGTAGATTGCCTTGGGTGATATGGTCATTTTAACAATATTGATTCTTCCACTCCAAGAACATGGTATATCTTTCCATCTACTAATGTCATCTCTAATTTCTTTCATCAGTGTCTTATAGTTTTTGAAGTACAGATCTTTCGTCTCCTTAGGTAGGTTTATTCCTAAGCATTTTATTCTTTTTGATTTGATGGTAAATGGGACTGTTCCTTAATTTCTCTTTCTGATATTTTTTGGTTAGTATAGAAATGTAACAGACTTCTGTGTATTAATTTTGTATCCTGCAACTTGACCAAATTCATTGATGAGCTCTAGTAGTTTTCTGGTGGTGTCTTAAGGATTTTCTATATATAGCATTATGTCATCTGCAAACAGTGACAGTTTCACTTCTTTCCAATTTGGATTTCTTTTATTTCTTTTTCTTCTCTGATTGCTGTGTCTAGGACTTCCAAAACTATGTTGAATAAAAGCGGTGAGAGTGGACATCCTTGGCTTGTTCCTGATCTTAGAAGGAATGCTTTCAGCTTTTCACCATTGAGTAAGATGTTAGCTGTGGGTTTTTCATATGGTGTTTACTGTGTTGAGGTATGTTCCCTCTATGTCCACTTTCTGGAGTTTTTATCATATATCAATGTTTAATTTAACAAAAGCTTTATCAAAATTCCCATATCTCCCAGTTTAATGACTCTACAAAACTTTACATTAGAAAAAAGTCTAATTAATAATTTCATTATAATAGAGAATACCAAAACAGCTAGTGTGTTTCAAGTCCTTAGAGATTTACTTATATTAATTTTTCACTTCAAAAGTCCACAATTGTGAAGACTTTATAGTATATGGTACATCACTTGTTATTTCTCTTTGCCACTTTTAGATAGTTCCTTTGGAGTAAGTGTACTGCTTCATTTCCTATTTTTAAACGAAGAGTCAAACCAGTGAGACTTAGATCTAAGTGAACAATGATGTAATTATGGATGAATCCTATGAATCTTACAAATTGACAGAAAAATGGCAGATGAATGGGCTTAGAGCTTGAAACCCAAACTGTATGTATAAAATAAAGGAGTCTTGGCAATGAGCCATTATGAACAGTTCCCAAGTATACATGTCTCGATGTTATCTATTGTGAAAGGGCCAAAATAATTTGCCTATCTATAAGAAACCCATTGAAAACAAAACTTCTATTTATATATATTACATTACCTTGAATTTGGCATGCGTTTGAGGTGAATCAAGAAAAAATAAATAATATTAGGAAGAAAAGACTAAAAGAAATGAAGAGATATGAATATGAAGAATATTAGGGGTCTTCAGTCTTAAAAGCAAAAGCCAACTACTGATTGGCCTGATTGAGATCTATATAGTGTGAATATTATCTGTAAGAAATTATGGAAATTTTCAGCAAATTTCATATAATTAAAATTAAGAACACCTTTTGAAGCTTGAATCATAAAAAATAAAGACTATGTTTGAAAGAACTATTTATACAGCAGCAATAAAGATATAATTCTCAATAGTCTAAGGACTCATATAGTTAGTTAACAGAAAATAATTAAACATAGCTTTAAAATGTTAGAAAAGATGCCCGTGGGAGTAAAGTATTCTAACCATTTTGCAAGCATGACTTTCTCAGCCCCTTCTGTACCCTGCACAGAGTTGGCTTTTATGTGTGATAGTAACAGAAAGACAGTCTCATACCTGAAGGACTTGGTAAGTAAACCATTCATGTACTCTTCTTAAAATATTACTCCAAGAGATATTTCAAATGACTGAGGGATATTTCAAGATGAAAAATTCAGTAATAGGAAAACTGCATTGTTAAAAAGATTGCCAATGGGGCTTCCCTGGTGGTGCAGTGGTTGAGAGCCCACCTGCCGATGCAGGGGACACGGGTTCGTGCCCCGGTCCAGGAAGATCCCACATGCTGTGGAGCAGCTGGGCCCGTGAGCCATGGCTGCTGAGCCTGCGTGTCCGGAGCCTGTGCTCCGCAATGGGAGAGGCCACAACAGTGAGAGGCCCGTGTACCGCAAAAAAAAAAAAAAAAAAAATTGCCAATGAATTTTAAAACCATGAAACAGTAGAATTTAGATTAAATATTTCACAAAGAGGATTATAAAACTGAATTGAAGTTCTAAATATTACTTTAAAAGAAAAGCATAAGGTAAAAATATAATAAGGAACCAGATATAATAAATACTGGATAATGCCAAAAATCACCACAGAATGAGAAGGTGAGAGGAAGAAAACAAATTATACCAATGCTGTTAATGTCCTTAGTGGTCAGAAAGGAGAGCAAATAGCTATTGCTTAACTCTTTAAAATACTGATTAGAACAAAATAGCTTAAAGTATGGCTTAGAAAATAAAAACATTAAGGGGATAAAAACAAATGATACTATGATTTATACAGTACACAATAAAAAATAAAATAAATATTTTTATAACATCAGAAAACATCATGACAGAAATAAATGTATAGTTATTACAGTAAAATGCACAAGTTAAAAGCTATCCCCCCCCCAAAAAGCAATGTACTTTCTGTAAGATCTTTCCTTTAAATAAAATGACTGAACAGACAAGCAAAAAGAAAGTAGTAGGTGTAATATCAAAAAAGTGTAATCCAAGGCAGAAAATAATGGAAAAAAGAGTCATGTTAATGATAAAAAGGTAAAATGCACAATGAATATGTATAAGTCATGAATTGTTATATGCAAAATGAATGAATAAAGTACATTTTTTAGAAATATGTAAGATTGATAGAAGCAAAATAGTTCTGCAGAATTTTCACAAGTTGGTCATGACTAATCATAAGAAAAACTTCACTCAGTTCCCTAGTGCAAAAAATTTAGAAGGCATATTCCTGTAGCAAAGCAGTATAACTACACAATTTAAATACATCACTGGAAATTTAAAAACAGAAACACTTTACTTAGTAATTCTGTTACCAAAGAGGAAATCAGGAATATAGTTATGAAATATTAGAAAATTATACTAAGACTACAAATTATAAAAACTTATGAGATATAGTTAAAGCTGTGCTCAGAGTCAAATTCATAGCTTTACATGCTTTAAATTTTCCAGCTTTATTGAGATATACAGTAAGACCCCTACATATGAACCTTCAAGGTACAAACTTTCAAATATACAAACATGCTTTTCATCAGCCTCAGGTGTGAGTGAAAATGCAGCTTGCCCTCCATCTCCTATTGCTGACAATCCTTCAGTTCTACCATCTCCCACCTCCTAGTCCTCCTCCGTAAGTAACTCTTCTTGCCTGTTTACTCAATGCCAGCCCCGTATGCCAGCTGTTGTACTGTACTACTATACTTTTCAAGGTACTGTACTATACGATGAAAAATATTTTCTTTTTGTGTTGGTTGCTTTTTATGTATTATTTGTGTGAAGAGTATTATAAACCTATTGCAGTACAGTACTCTATAGTCAATTGTGTTAGTTGGGTACCTAGGCTAACTTAGTTGGACTTATGAACAAATTGGACTTACGAATGCGCTCTCAGAACAGAACCTGTTCGTATGTAGGGGACTTACTGTAACTGACAAATAAAAAATTGTATATACTTAAGGTGTACAATGTTGTGTTTGATATAAGTATACCTATGTAGTGATTACATTCAAGCTAATTAACATTCCATCACCTCACAACATGCTTTATTTATTAAGTGAGAAAAGGTAAAAACTGAACAAGTTATTGCAATTCAAGATGTTTGAAAAATGAAAATGAAATAAATCTAAGGAAATTGGGGCAAAGAAACATGTATAGATAAAACAAATGTAATGCATTAGAAAAAAGAAAAATACATGAATTGAGACATTGTGATATTGTGGTTTATAAGAAATATATATTTGGTCTTAGTCCCATTTCTGGCACAGAGCTCCTAAAACCCTTAGAATTTTCTAAGTGCTGGAAGCAAAAAAGGTGTCTTTTGTTATTTTAATGCGGTGACTTTTGGACTGCACCTATGGAAGGGATCTGGTTGCCAGGAGAACTAACCCAGTAATTAGAGGTTTGGAACTTTCAGTCCTGCCTCCTGCAACCCTTGAGGAGGGGAGAGGAAAAAGGGATGAAGTTGAATCAATTGCCAATGGTCAATGATTTAGTCAATCAAGGCTATGTATGGAAGCTTCCATAAGAAAACCCCAAGGACTGGGTTCAAAGAGCTTCTGGGTTGGTGAACACATGGAGGTGCTGGGAGAGTGGTGACCTTGGAGAGGGCATGGACACCCATACAAATCTTTCCCATGCCTTGCCCTGTGCATTCCTTACCACTCATTCCTGAGTTGTATCCTTTTATAATAAACCAGTGTTCAAGTAAGTAAAATATTTCTCTAAGTTCTATGAGCCACTCTAGCAAATTAATTGAACCCAAGGAGGGGATTGTGGGAGCCTCTGGTTTATAGCCAGTCAGACAGAAGCACAGGTAACAACCTGGGCTTGTGACTGGAGTCTGAAGTGGGAGTTGGGGCAGTCTTATAGAACTGAATCCTTAACCTGTAGAATCTGATGTGATCTTTGGGAAGACAGTGTCAGAATTAAATTGAATTGTAGGACACCCAGCTGGTGTCTGCAGAATTAATTGGTGCTGTGTGGGAACAACTCTCTCATCTCTACACATTGGAAATTGAGTCTCAGAACCACTTTAGAGGTGATTTTTAAATGAAAAAATTTAACTAGATGAACCTCCACAACAGTATTTTTTGAAATGGTAAATTGAAAAAATAGGAGCTTCTTGTCAAATATATTTTGCAGATGTTACATTCAGATTCACAAGGTAAATCAACACGTTAAAGAAACCTGGTAGTTAAAACCTTGTCTAAATTGTTCAATTCTCCATTCTACCCCCTACTTCTGAACATAGATCTTTTCCCTAATTTTTTTATATCCAACTTAATATCACCTGGAAGCTACTTTGGGAATAATCTTCTGCATAGTCCAAGTAGGAGGAAGAAACATATAAGTAAAGATTAGAAATAAAAAATTATTTATAACACTTAAGATTTAAAAAATAAAATGTTATTCTATGAAATAATATGTATGAGTTTGTCTTAAAACCTGATGCACATACATTTGAAAATCATGATGAAATGGGTTGTTTGAAAGAAAGCAGATAGTATTCAAACTGATTAATGAAAATGTCTTGTGAACCTGCCAGTAATCATGGAAGAAAATGAGCACATATTTTGAAAATATTAACATCAAAATAAGCAAAGTTTAGTTTCATAAATGAGTTAATTTAAACTTTCAAGGAACAAATATTCCTATGCCATATAAACTATTCCCTACAAAAGAAAAGGAGAAACAGAGGGCAAAGAAAAAAAAGATAGCCTCATTTTTTTAAACTAATTTAACCTTGATAACAAAGTCAGACAAAAAAGGAAAATTCTAGACTAGCCAATCTCACATGAATAGAGATTCAGAAATTTAAATAACAGCAGCATTTTTTCTTTTTCAAAATAACACACCATTGCTGGGATATCAATAGGAGTTCTATGAAAGGGTTCCGAGGTCATAAAACTT
This sequence comes from Lagenorhynchus albirostris, assembly GCF_949774975.1. Taxonomy (NCBI): domain Eukaryota; kingdom Metazoa; phylum Chordata; class Mammalia; order Artiodactyla; family Delphinidae; genus Lagenorhynchus; species Lagenorhynchus albirostris. Next base: position 81,282,433 of record NC_083095.1, read on the forward strand.
CTGGAAACACTAGGTTAGAGAATATTATACTACAATGTAAAATTGATAATTGATCATTTTAAAGTGCTAAAATGCACTGTGAACCTTAAAGTAGAGGATGTAGCTTGCACTGTATCTAAATCTACTTAGCAGTGCAATTTTTTTGGTTGAGCACTCTGTGGGACCAATGATCCATGGGATATCAGTTTTGGAAGTGCTACACCAGAGGCATTACCATTAATGACAGGACTGAAACAAGAATGCCCACAAACATCCCTTACAAAATACATGTTTTGGAAGATTATAAATGAAAGAGAAAAGGGAAAAAAGTATAACTATTGCAGAAGTTCACATCTTCCTAATTCTAAAGTGTATGTTCATAAACACTGTGCTTAACCACTGATATAGTGAGAAATCAACAGCTTTTTCTTCATCATAATCATCACTGTCATCACCATGATCACCAAAATATAAAAACACAATTCTATAACTTCCTAGAAAACAAGTGAATGAACTGAGTAACTATTAGAAGTAATAAGAGAATTCAGTAAACTGCACAATTATAAAATAAATAGAAAAAAATTTAATAAATAACCAATTCAAATATAATAGGAAAAAATCATGTTCAAAACAGCACCCAAAATTTAAACAAGCTAGAATAAAGTCAATAATAAATGTTCAGGAACTGTGTGAATAAGACTTCAAAATTTCACTAAAGAACATAAGAATTGAATATATGCATAGTGAGATTGAAAATTTTATAGATGTCAATTTCTCCCAAATTAATTTATACATATAATGTTACCCCAATTAGTATCACATTAGAATTAATTTTGGAATTTTAATTTTTATTTATTTATTTATCAACATCTTTATTGGAGTATAATTGCTTTACAATGGTGTGTTAGTTTCTGCTTTATAACAAAGTGAATCAGCTATACACATACATATATCCCTATATCTACTCCCTCTTGCATCTCTCTCCCACCCTCCCTATCCCACCCCTCTAGATGGTCACAAAGCACCAAGGTGATCTCCCTGTGCTATGTGGCTGCTTCCCACTAGCTATCTATTTTACATTTGGTAGTGTATATATGTCCATGCCACTCTCTCACTTCATCCCAGCTTCCCCTTCCCCCTGCCTGTGTCCTCAAGTCCATTCTCTATGTCTGCGTCTGTATTCCTGTCCTGCCCCTAGGTTCTTCAGAACCATTTTTTTTTTTTTTTAGATTCCATATATATGTGTTAGCATATGTTATTTGTTTTTCTCTTTCTGATTTGCTTCACTCTGTATGACAGACTCTAGGTCCGTCCACCACACTGCAAATAACTCAGTTTTGTTTCTTTTAAGGCCGAGTAATATTCCATTGTATATATGTGCCAGATCTTCTTTATCCATTCACCTGTCCACGGACACTTAAGTTGCTTCCATGTCCTGACTATTGTAAATAGAGCTGCAGTGAACATTGTGGTACATGATTCTTTTTGAATAATGGTTTTCTCAGTGTATATACCCAGTAGTGGGATTGCTGGGTTGTATGGTAGTTCTATTTTTAGTTTTTTAATGAACCTCCATACTGTTCTCCATAGTGGCTGTATCAATTTACATTCCCACCAACAGTGCAAGAGGGTTCCCTTTTCTCCACACCCTCTCCAGCATTTATTGTTTGTAGATTTTTTGATGATGGTCATTCTGACCCGTGTGAGGTGTTACCTCATTGTAGTTTTGATTTGCATTTCTCTGATGATTAGTGATGTTGAGCATCCTTTCATGTGTTTGTTGGCAATCTGCATATCTTCTTTGGAGAAATGTCTATTTAGGTCTTCTGCCCATTTTTGGATTGGGTTGTTTGGTTTTTGATATTGAGCTGCATGAGCTGCTTGCAAATTTTGGAGATTACTCCTTTGTCAGTTGCTTCATTTGCAAATATTTTCTCCCATTCTGTGGGTTGTCTTTTGGTCTTGTTTATGGTTTCCTTTGCTGTGCAAAAGCTTTTAAGTTTCATTAGGTCCCATTTGTTTATTTTTGTTTTTATTTCCATTTCTCTAGGAGGTGGGTCAAAAAGGATCTTGCTGTGATTTATGTCACAATGTGTTCTGCCTATGTTTTCCTCTAAGAGTTTTATAGTGTCTGGCCTTACATTTAGGTCTTTAAATCAGAAAGAAAGAAGTAAAATTGTCTATGTTTACAGGTGACATGACACTACATAGAGAAAAGCTTGAAGGCTCCACCAGAAAACTGTCATAACTAGTCAACAAATTCAGTAGTGCTTCAGGATACAAAATCAATATGTATAAATAAGCTGTATTTCTATATGTGAAAAATGAACTATCATAAAAAGAGATTTAAAAAAAATCTTATTTACAATGGCATCAAAAAGAATAAAGTACTTAGGAATAAATCTAACAGTGAAGGATCTGTATGCTAAAAACTAAATAAGACATTGATGAAAGAACTGAAGATATAAATAAATGGAAAGATGTTCTGTGTTCATGGATTGGAAGAATTAATATTGTTAAAATGTCCATACTATCCAAAGTGATCTGCAGATTCAATGAAATATCTATCAAATTTCCAAAGCATTTTTCTTAGAAATAGAAGAAACAATCCCAAAATTTGTATTGAACCATAAAAGACCACAATTAGCCAAAGTAATCTTGAGAAAGAAGAACAAAGCCGAGGAATCACACATCCTGATTTCAAACTATACTACAAACCTGCAGTAATCAAAACAATATGGTATTGGCATAAAAACAGACACGTAGATGAATGGAACAGAATAGAGAGCCCAGAATAAACCTAGGCATATATTGTTAATTAATTTATGGCAAGTGATCCAAGAATATATAATGTGGAAAGGACAGTCTCTTCAATGGATGTTAGGAAAACTGAACAACCTCATGCAAAAGAATGAAACTAGATCCCTATCTTACACCTTAGTAAAAAATCAACTCAAAATGAATTAAAGAGTTAAACATAAAACTCCTGGGAGAAAATATAAGTGGTTAGCTCCTTGACATTGGTCTTGGCAATGATTTTTTTGGACTTTATACCAAAAACACAGGCAACAAATGCAAAGATAAACAAGTGGAGGGCTTCCCTGGTGGCGCAGTGGTTGAGAGTCCACCTGCCGATGCAGAGGACACGAGTTCGTGCCCCGGTCCGGGAAGATCCTACATGCCGCAGAGTGGCTGGGCCCGTGAGCCATGGGAGAGGCCACAACAGTGAGAGGCCCGCGTACTGCAAAAAAAAAAAAAAAAAAAAGTGGGACTACATCAAACTAAAAACCTTCAGCACTGTGAAGGAGACCATCAACAAAATGATAAGGCAACCTATAGAATGGGAGAAAATATTTGCAAACCATATAGCCAGTAAGGATTAATATAATATACAAGAAACTCATACAACTCCATAACGAACCACCCAAATAACCCCATTAAAAAATGGGCAAAGGACCCGAATAGACATTTTTCCAAAGAAAACATACAAATGGCTAACAGGTACATGAAAAAATGGTCAACATCACTAATTATCATGAAAATGCAAATCAAAACCGTAAAGAGATACCACCTCACATCTGTCAGTACATCAATTATCAGAAAGACAAGAGACAACAAGTGCTCATGAAAACATAAAGAAAGCGAACATCTGCACACTGTTGGTGGGAATGTAAAGTGGTACAGCAACTGTGGAAAACAATATGGAGTTTCTTCAAAAAGTGAAAAATAGAACTACCATAAGATCCAGCACTTCCTCTTCTGGGTATATATCCAAAGGAAACAAAACCATTATCTCAAAGAGATACCTGTACTCTCATGTTAATTGGTATGAGAATCACCTAATAGCCAAGGTACGGAGACAATGTAAACGTCCATGGATAGGTGAATCGATATAGAGGATGTATAAGTACACGATGAAATATCATTCAACTTAAAAAGAAGGAAATTCTGTCATTTGTGACAACATGTATGAAGTTGGAGGGCATTATGTTAAGTGAACTGAGTCAGACAGAGAAAGGTACAATATTGCATGGTACCACTTATATGTGGAATCTAAAAAAAAAGTTGAATTTATAGAAACAGTATAGAAAAGTGGTGGCCAGGGGCTGGGATTAGGAGAAATAGGGGTAGGAACAGGTGGTTAAAAGGTACAAAAAAAACCACCTTTCAATTATAAGATCAATAAGGCCTGAGGATCTAATATGGTATAACACAGTGACTATATTATGTAATTGAGATTTGCTAAGAGTAGAACCTAAATGTTCTCACATGCACAAAAAACGGTAAATATGTGAGGTGATGTATGAATGTTAATTAACTTTATGGAGGGAATCCTTTCATCATGTTGCACACTTTAAATATCACGATTTTATTTGTCAATTATACCTTAATAAAGCTGAGAAAAGAATATATAGAGATGGCAAATAAGCATATGAACAGATGCTCAAAATCATTTGCCATTAGAGAAAATATACTTAAAACAACAGTGTGATACCACTGCACATCTATTAAAATGGTTAAAATCCAACAAAACAAAACAACCTGACAACATCTACTGCTGGTAAAGATGTGCAACAAGAGAAACTCTCATTCATTGCTGATGGGAATGCAGAATGGTGCAGTCACTTTGGAAAACAGTTCAGCTGTTTATTACAAAGCTAAATATAGTCTTCCTATATGACTCAACAATCACATTCCTAGGTATTCATCCAATGGATTTGCAAACTTATGTCCACACAAAAACTTGCAAATGGATGTTTATAACAGCTTTATTCATAAATGTCCAAATCTGGAAGCAACTAAGATTTTAACAGGTGGATGGATAAATAAACTGTAGTACCTCCATACAATGGGACACAACTCAGTGATGAAAAGGTATGAACTATCAAGTCTCACATAAACATTTATGAATCTTAAATGCTAAGTGAAAGAAGACTGAGAAGGGTAAATACTGCATGATTCCATTTATATGACATTCTGGAAAAGACAAAACTGTAGAAAAAGTAATCTGGTCAGGGGTTGCCAAGGGTTTGGAAAAGTGGGAGTGTTGAAAGGGTAAAGCACAGATTTTTTTTTTTAGGGTAATGAAGCTATTTTGTATGATACTGTAATGGTGGATACATGACACCATGCATTTATTGAAACCCATAGAACTTTATAATACAAAGAGTGAACTGTAATGTATGCAAATTAAAAAAAATCATTTAAGAGGACAGGGGATCCCAGAATTAAATGCAGAATATTACAGAAGAATCTAACTGTATTACACTGTATGAAATAACCTCACTGACAGAGAAGGGGACGAAGGATTTGATTTTTATATATATAACTCATAACAGATCTTGAATTAATAAAGTTTTATAATGATTAACAAGCTTTCATTAATCAATTATAAAACACAAATGCCCAAACTTAAAATAAGTAAAATACATAAACATCTGTCCAATAAAGAAGAAAAACAAATTGCTAATTAACTTGCTTAAAACAGTTCAAAATTACCTGAAGAAAAAGAAGCAAAAGTTAAAACTATAAAATACCATCCACCCACCCTTCAACTTTACAAACATAAAGAAGAGTGGGGAATGTCTAGTACTCAAGAAATTGAACGCCCACCTTGAAACAGACTTCTAACCATTTTGTTCTCTATCCTTACTTCAACTAGGACCAAATTAATTCAGTACACTTTGAGATGGCAGTTTATCTCAAGCTGTTGCTTCGTGTCAGTCAGGAAGGTGATGCTATCCATAGCGTGCAGAAAAGAGTCGAGAAGCAAGTACAAAGCTAACATCTTTGCTGTTTGTTAAATTAGGCCCAATGTAGATTCACTTCTTTCTTTGTGGGACTCTGACTATTCAGAAAATCAGACTTACCCATTTTTAAATACAAGTTCTAAATCTCATTCCTCAGACAAATAAAATGATGTTTATAATTTCTTGTTCGTTTCTTCCATAGTCTGTTCCCATCAGGGCAAATAATCACAAGTAGAACTAGCATTTCTTTTTAACTAGGTTGAGGCTCTGCAAAATGACTTGACTTTAAATGTATTTTTGGGTTTTTTTCTTAAATGAAAAAAAAGATGATGACCCTTCAGTCAAAGATATAAAAGTCCTATGATTTGAGAGAAAACTGAGATAGATTTTTCTTATTAATATGAACAGAAAATAAAAATCTATGAGTATAATGACACATCACACTCTGAACTGGGTTTCTTGGGAGGCATGGCTAATAGTCCATTGGGGCAATAAAAATAAGATTAGAGGAAATTCAAAGGGGAGGCGTGTTTTGGAAGTAAAACAATATGGGACATAACTGGGCCAATGTATCTAAATTGCCCCAGTGGGAAGGGAAAATATGGAAGAAGCTCCTAAATAATTACCATTATTTAACAACCTGAATCAAGAAACAACACTTTAAAACTCCCAGATTTTTGTCATCAGTGTTTTTCTATTCCTGTACATGTTCCTAGCTCTTAGAAACAAAATTTTTTATTTGCTCTGAAACGCCTTAATTTAAATCCTGTTTACCAGTTAATTCTATTATAGTCTATGACACTTTTCTGTCACTCTTACACCATGCAGATCAATGGTGGATTTGCTCCTTGGGAAATATTAAATTTCCTGGGATATTTTAGCCTCAAGAAGTAACTTTCAAACATTTGTGAAAGCAAGAGGAAAACTGGAGAACGCACCTGCATTTTAAGTCAGTTTAAACACATTTTATTTGGATTGCTGCTTATTACAGTTTTCCAAATTTATTTAGTAAGTTCTCTCAGGCTATATGAAGTAAGTCATGGGAGAACATTTACATGGAAAGCCAAGTAAGAACATTTATAACACCAGATTATAAAGGCATTATCAACTCACAGTATTAAATGGAAAAGCCTAGATCTTCATTTTTTTCCAGAACTGTACAGAATATTATATTTAGATTATAAAATAGAATAATCAAATTACTTATCTATTGAATAAATATGCAGACACAGAACAGTGTGACCCTCGGAGTCATGGTTATTAAAACCACACATTGCTCACCAGACTGCTACAATTTAGCAGCTGCAAACAAATTGGGATGTGAGTAGATTCTCAGAACAAATACCCACAATGCCACAAAAACTCCTGCCCTCATGGAACTTTCAGTCTGTCAATGGGAGATAGTCAACCAATAATTAAATTTATAGCACATCAGAGGAGGATAAGCTCTTGGAGAAAAAGGAATCAAGGAAGAGAGGTAGTAATTCTTAACTTAATCATTTCCAACACCAAGCAGTTTCCTTCTATGACTCAGTTTCAAATGTAAAAATCTTTCTTATTTTGATAAACTTTACAGTTTTCCCCAGATACTATGTTTAGAAATGAATGTGTAATACCATTTACCAAGCACAAACTCCTTCTTGTAAAACATCAAAGAGCATCAGTATGTAATAGATAAAGTATATTTTTGCAACTGGTGGGAAGAGAGATCAAATTAATGACCCTGAAATTCCTTTGATAAAGTATGTTTTAGCTACTGGAGGTGACTGACTTGGGAGATAACATGGTGATGCAGAGGTTGGCTAAGTGTCTTGTCCACCTGGTTTATCCTTTCAGGAGAAATAGAAGACAAGTTTGTTTTCTCATTTAGCAATTAGTGCTCTGAGGTCATTAATAATGATATGAACTATAATTTCCACGTTATTCCTAGTCTGCACTAATTATGTCATTCAAATGAAACTATTTCTGTGTATAGCACGAGTGGTTTAGAAGGTAAAGATTTTGGTCTCGGGCTTCCCTGGTGGCGCAGTGGTTGAGAGTCCACCTGCCGGTGCAGGGGACATGAGTTCGTGCCCCGGTCTGGGAAGATCCCACATGCTGCGGAGCGGCTGGGCCCGTGAGCCATGGCCGCCAAGCCTGCGCGTCCATAGCCTGTTCTCCGCAACGGGAGAGGCCACAACAGTGAGAGGCCCGCGTACCGCAAAAAAAAAAAAAAAAAATGATTTTGGTCTCAACTTGACTTTGATGATTCCATATAGACACAATATGAAATTTGCAGTTATTCATACAATAACAAAAATCCCCATCGTCCCACAATGTAGACATATTATCAGATAGAAAAATTCGTGTTTATTTGAATAGGTGCTTTTTATTCTAGCCTTTATGACAAACCAAACCAAACCAAACCAAATCAAACCAAACCTATAGGATTCACATATGCTATGTGTCTGGAATATATGAAAATTCTAAGGTACACTATAACTTATCCCTCCCTTTAAAATTAATTTGAAAATATTTTTACTATCCCTAAATTAAAAATAATAAATAAATCAAATAACCTCACTAAAGAGCCAGTTTTAGCTTCTATGACTATGTCATTTTATAGCCTTTTCTCATTTGGTGGAATGACTAAGTGGAATTGATTCTTCCTTGTACATTTGCGCTTCCCCATTTTCCCACATAGTTTGAGTTCTTAATTACACTTGAGTTATAACTAAATCCTATTGTCTGAAACTTCCCTTAAAACAGTCTTTTCAGGCTTCCCTGGTGGCACAGTGGTTAAGAATCCGCCTGCCAAGGCAGGAGACACAGGTTCGAGCCCTGGTCTGGGAAGATCACACATGCCGCAGAGCAACTAAGCCTGTGCACCACAACTACTGAGCCTGCGTTCTAGAGCCCGTGAGCCACAACTACTGAAGCCCACGCACCTAGAGCCCGTGCTCCACAATAAGAGAAGCCACCCCAATGAGGAGTCCGCGCACCGCAATTAAGAGTAGCCCCGGCTCACCGCAATTAGAGAAAGCGTGCACATAGCAACAAAGACCCAATGCAGCCAAAAATAAAATAAATTAATTAATTAAAAACAACAACAACAACAACAACACAACAGTCTTTTCCATTTTACTCCAACTACTGCACAAGCAAGATAGCATTTGAAAAATACCATTTTTGTCATGGGACCTTTTTCTCTAACACCAAGGAAGGCTTCTGGTGCTTGGAATAACAAATTTACCTACAACATCTGTTGCCCAAGATTCTTGCCCTACCCACACTTTGCTGCCACAGTCACAAAATACGAGCATGCATTACAGTCTGGCCAGTCAGCTCGCTGTGTAATAATCATGCCACTCTCATTTTTAGTTGTCTAAATTTAAGATGCTCATGTTGCTCGGAATACCTTCTCCTTTTCTTCAGTGTATCTACTTCCTACCCATATTTCAAGACCTTAGATTTCATTCATTGTATCACACGGACAAAATGCATTAACACCCAAGCCCACTGTAGCTGACCAAAAGAATGTCAGCTGAACCTTGAAAAAGAATCCACACTGAACCAGGACACAGACAATTCCTATGGCAAAATGGTTTTCCAGGTCCTTGATAAGGGGGAAGTAGAAATTCCTAAGAGAACTCCATTTTATGCCATTTGTAATTTGTTATATGTAAGTATGCCTAAGTTAAGCGTCTAGAAATAAGTGCGTAGTTCTTCTTCCAGAGTATAGATTCAGATTCAGTCATTTTCAGATAGTTCTTTGGTTTTCTTCGTAACGCCATCAATTAAAGAACACTTCTGGGTATTTTTATAGATAAATATCTGGATTGTGTGGATTTTGTCTGACTATTGTAACTAAGATTCAGGTGCTCAGTTAGGTGAGCAGTAATACAAGTATAATGTTACATTAGAAAGACTTATTTATGACTGGATATGCTACAGATTAAAATTGAACACAAAAATGATGGCCTATAAGCAAAGGAGCACTGATACAAAAGTGTGCTATTAACCAAGAAAGTAACTTAGGTACCTAAGAACTGGAGCTAATAGGCTAGAATCAATCTCTTCCCCTCCTCCTCTCTCTCATTCTGCCTCTCACTTTGATGTGCATTTCCACTACATGTTTTACAAGCACTACTTTAGACCTGTGGAAGACAATTCATAATATCATATTATATAAGTATAGTAATACTGTGGCATTACACATACATCACACTAATAAAATGAATACTAATAACATGAAATTTGACTTGAAATTCATGACACAATGGAATAGCTCAGGAGCAATTCAAAACAATGACAGTAACTTCTTTCTTCTTTCCCTATATGCTATTATTTTTGGTAAGTGGAATCCATATTCCTACACAAACTAGAACTGCTAAACTCTTAATAGCATCCCCATGGTTTTGCTTCTAACTATGATGCCTTCACTGATTTCATCATAGTTCAAGCATAATAACGAATCAGCATTTGTTCTCAGGAGCATGAACTGTCTGAGGCTATTTCTACATTCACAGCAGTCTCACTCCGAAATAACTATTTTAAGACTGTCAATCCACCCACCAGCTTTCTGCGAGCAGCATGACTGCCATACATAAGCTCTCCCCATGCTGGATAATTGCCACAAACCATTCAATTCTTTTCCTAATAAACTTTAAATTTTGTAATTCTATTAATTTGTTACCCCCGAAAGTGTTTCCTGCTTCTACAACACACAGCCTTGGGCAATATTTTGCAGGTTATTTTGGATACTGCTCATCTACAATCCATAAATGTTTTTTTTTGTGTGTGTGTGATTTAATGAAGTACTATACATCTGTTTCAGTTAGGACTTCTTTCAGTTGCATAGAACAGAAACCTCCAAATAATGAAGGCTGACACACAAGGACTTAGTCTCCACATAAAAAAAGTCAAGAGATAGGCAGGCCAGAGATTCTGTGATGACTCTATGTTTTTATACTTTATCCTCAGCACATGGTTTATGTACTGAAGTCTTCCTCACAGACCAAGATGGCTGCCAACTGGATTATTTCAGGCAGCTAGAAAGAGGAGGGGGAAAGGGGCCTAAAGAGGTATATCTCTCAGCTGAGTTAGCCTTCTTGGAATCCTCTACGTTATGACATTCTTACACATTACTTCTACTTGCTTCTCAGTGGCAAGGGAGAATAGGAAATGCAGTCTTTGAGTTGTGTGCATTGACATTCTGAAAATAATGAGGATTCTGTTACCCAAAGGGAGAACAGATGCAGAATAGGTGACTATTAATTTCTCCCATAACACATTTACCTTTTCAAGTTCCGGCCCACTGAATCCCTTTACCATGTATTATAGTGAAAAGATCACAGCCTTTGGAGTCAGCAACACTTACTTCAAGTTTTGGGCCTGCCCCTTACAAGGCACATCACTTTGGCATATCACTATTTATGAATGTCTTATCTTTAAGATGGAGATTCTGGTAACACTTATTTTATAAGATTATAATGAAAGAGATGATAATATAAATGATGGTGATTTAAAAATAGTTCATTTTATACCAGTTATAATTTTGCTATTGACCTATGTGTGAGTTTGGAAGTATTTGCATTAGCTAAGAGGACTGTGAAAGAAAAACATCAGTAAAATTATTCCATAATCCTATGATCTCTAAGGTTGTTTATGCTTATCCCAGAGAATCCAGGAGGAAAGTATTAACACTTTGATCTCTATTAAATGAAAATTAAAAACTTATCTAGAGTAGATAGCAACCAGAATATTGGATGCCACAGAAAAGGTGTTGGTTTTGCAGAGGAGGGAGGGAGTTTAAAAGCCTGAATGCAAACTTTCTCTACTTCACAACTTTATGAGAGACCAGTGCTAATGAATAAGCATTTTTCATGTAGAGCTTTTACAGCAGAGAATGCTTGATGGTCTACCCAACATTAATCTCCCTTATTCATTCTTTCTAAAAACCTTGATTTTATTCCAGAATTGACTCCTGTCCATTCAACTGAATCATAATATTCATCACAACAATATGGACATTTATTAACATTTCTCAACTGATTACATTTGGCAAAAATTTTCTCCACCTGTTTTTTTCTAAATAAAGTACATGGCTAAGTAAGAATTTTTCTAGTATACTTAGTATGATAAAATGATAAGTTGTCAATGGTTTAGTTTCCCAAGAGGAAATATTAAAAATTTATGTCTGTGTATATAATTCATTTAAGTTGCAGAACTATGAAATTTAGAGAAATACATACTTTTGAAATGCGAGAATGTTATTTTCTTGAAATTTTTTCTTCAGTATCTTCCTTCTGAGTTTGTTAAATAAGTACCCATATTATATTGACTTAAGTGATCTATGTCTCTTTCCTAAAATGCCTCCTGTCACAAGCAAAATGCTAATAATTGTAATATATAAAGCTTATAGAAATCAATAATGTAAATACCAAGGGCCCAAAGAGATAAAAGGATGAAGAATAGAGGCAGAAAATTCTCTGGCACAGGTAAAAATTGTTTTAAGAAGGAGAGAGCAGTCAACCACATTTGAAATTCTGCCAAGAAGTCAAGGGAGATGTGGAGTAAACAATAACCATTGAAATTAGGAGCAAGAAGGTTGTTACTCTCTTGGATGAGAGCAATTTTAGTGGAGGGGTGGGGGCAGAAGCCAACCTGAGGTAGACTAAGGACCATGTGGTGGTTGATTAAATGCAGACTGGGAGGACAGACAATGTTTCTAAAATGCCTGTGAAGGTGAAAGAAGAGAAGCATCAACATGTGACAGATGCTAGCTGTAGGCAGGGCAATTGTTTTCAATATAGAGAGTTATGCAAGTTTCTGAGAAGATGAGAGGAGATAGGCTATGGATCACAGGAGAGGGTTTCACCTTGTAGAAGAGCTGTGACACTTTATAAAATTAGTAATGATGTAAAAAGAATGGGTGCAGATACAGGTACGTTTTTATATTTGGTAGAGGGAAGCTGAGGTAGTTTCCAATTGATTTGATGAAAAAAACCCATCTTAGGGACTGTGAAAAGAACAGTGAAGAAATCATTGAACACTGAAAATATCAGTTTACAGGAACCCTCCTTTTCTAAAAATTTTGACATTCTTAATATGATAAAAGAATACTTGGCCCCCACAAACAGAAAGAAAAAGTCATAAGAAGAGTCTGATATATTGAGACAACAAGATAAAACAAAAAAGAGAAGAATGAAAAGACTTAAGTACACTAAAAAATGTAATAGAAAATTCAAGTTCATTTGGGAGTTAATAAAGAACAAATTAGAATTATTGCTATGGAAGATCAGTTCAGTAATGTAAGGGAAAAAACCCCTGAGATTCTCTCTCTAAATGTAAAAGAACAAAGACATGAAAATAGTAAGGTAGAAAATAATGCACATGAGAGACGGACAAAGGGGAGTCCAGTGCTCAGGTGCTCCTGAAGATGAACCCTAACAATCAGGATAGCAACAATAACCAAAGATATGATTGAAGAAAAATTTTTTGTGGTTTTATATTTAAGTACATTTACTTATATAGTCATATATAAGCAACTCATATGTCTCAGAAACAATTAATGTAGTAATATCCACATCTAATTATGTTTTTCAAAAAATATTTGAATGCCAAGATAAAAGAAAAAAAGCCCTGGGCTTCCGTGGTGGCGCAGTGGTTGAGAGTCCGCCTGCCGATGCAGGGGACACGGATTCGTGCCCTGGTCTGGGAAGATCCCACATGCCGCAGAGCGGCTGGGCCCGTGAGCCATGGCTGCTGAGCCTGCGCGTCTGGAGCCTGTGCTCCGCAACGGGAGAGGCCACAACAGTGAGAGGCCCGTGTACCGCAAAAAAAAAAAAAAAAAAAAAGAAAAGGAAAAAAAGCCCTGTAAGTGTACAGGCAGAATAAATAAATTTCATATCAAAAATACAATCTAACTGACTAGTATTAGATTTCTACTCTGCAAAGTAAAGCTACAAATTTGGTTGGGAAATGTTATATCCCAAGGATTTTACCCAGCCAGGTTTTCTTTCTTTTAATGTATGGTGGTAACAGAAAGACAATCTTAAATGCACAAGAGCTAAGGAAACAAAATATTCTTACATTCTTAGGGAAAAAAGCAGTAAGTTATAAAGGAATAAGAAATTAGCGTCAGACTTCTCATCAGCAACATTGAATTGCAGAAGGTAATTCAGCATTGCATTGCATCATTTTCTGAGGGAAAATGATTTTATACCTGGAATTCCATACCCAGCTGAACTAACAATCACATATGAGAACAAGGACTCGGAAAATTAACATGAATACAAGAAAGCTGACAAGAAATGTAAGAAAGAAGTAATTAACACAGGAAAACTAGAGGTAACCAAATTCCTGTTCGAGAACAAAATAAATCAAAATGAAAATAAGCAGAGTGTAAATTAGATATCCATGGGAAGTTGGTACAATAAGAAGCTAAGGAAAGGAGACTTTCCACAAAGCCAACCAAAAAAATGGTTTAGGGAGAACCATTGGAATGATGAATTAAAAAAAATGTTCTTTGGATTTTTCATTCAGAAACTTGTTGGTTATTTTATATTTTGGTGACTTGAACAAACACACATCAGTGGGGGAACAGGGTGTAGATTGTAAATACGTCTTGCATTTAAATCCTCCAATTTGTTCACCAATCTCTATGACCCCTTCTAGCACTGAAAAAAAGTTAAAATGGGGTTCACTTATTACTAAGTAGCATGTTTGCTTTCTGAAATAATTTAACTTACTTATCTAAGAACAATAATATCTCTGAGTTCTGATTCCTTGAAATTTCAGTTTCAGATGCCTTAAAATTATGTTCCCCTTGAGTGTAGCAAGCACATTTATAAAATATTCTGTTCCTAGTAAAAAGATGTTTGATTTCAACTTTCAGAGTGACTAAATTTAGAACCTTCTCCATATACCTAAGCAAATCAGAGGCACAGAAAGGCCAGGGGAGAGTCAGAGGAGTCATTAAAACTTTGAGATTATTAATATTTCACCTTCCAATTTGTGGTTATAATATATACAGCAAATATTGCCAAAAGCAGTGTTTATGAGCAAGTGTCTTGTGACATCTATTAGCTGCACATAGGGTATAACTTCCAAATAGAGAAAGTAATGCTTGCAATATTTGGCCATGAGAAAGAATAACACTTTAGAACTTCAACATGTGAAGTTGTAAGACCTTGCTGTATTATACAGTTAACATAAAGCAATTTGTACAAAGAAAGCTAATTCCATGATTTCAGTTCTCCTCTGATACTGGTTATCGACTGCCTTGTAAATAGATTTCATAAAGCATATGCACTAATAAAGCTTCCTTTTTCTACCCTCTACCCCTCATGTCTTTGTTGTCCTTCACGAGAACACCCACTTATATTAAATGCACACACACGCACACACACACACACACACACACACACACACACACACGCATGCAGAGGAATCAAAAGCAGTACAACACAAATGCTCCTCTATCCATCCCAGTTGGGTCAGATTTTAACTTCATTAAATTGCTGTCATATGGTGGCTGCTGACACACATCAGGCCCAGAGAGCTTCACTCATCAGGTACTCTCTAAGACTGTTAACAAGAACAGCAACTCTCATTAGGGGTTCCCCAAAAGCAGCTAATTAAGGGACAAAGGTTGCTCAGATTGTGACAATTACACCTGTAAGGTTCCTGTACAAACACCCAAATCTCTAACAAACCTATGTTTGGTTGCTTAGTACAAGAAATAAAGAGCTTGTCCATTAAAAAAAAAAAATGAGAGGCAGAAACTGTCAACCATTTGAAAAGCTTTACGAAAATGATCATCCAATTAGTGGCTATGATCAAATCAGGCATGAACTCTCTCTGGATGGCTCCATAATTTTCCTTCTTGCATGGTGTAATTTCATATAGCTCAAATGAACTCGTGAGAGGTAATTCAGTTCCAAACAGTTTTCTCATCACTGCTAATTATACTAATACATTGAAATGCCTCCTACAAAATGCATGAGCCCTTTAAGCCACCTCATTAATGTGATATAATTTTTGCCAGAATATATATCAAACCTATTATCACCACAGGTTTTCTTTAGCATTTTTTTCAAAATGTCTATCAAAAGCTTAAAAAGTACATTTCTTTGGGCTGGTCGTCTCATGATTAACTGTTTCTTTGAACTACTGTTGTCTATTGTAGTATTTTTCAAAGGCACTAACGATCTTCAATATGATATCCCCCAGATTCACCAGTTTCTTTTTCCTTTCTGAGTATTTGATTCCTTAAATCTTTTCCTGGCTGTAGCTGATTCTTTAAATGGGAAATGGTGCATGCAATAATGTGCAAAAATGAGTTATACAAGCTGAAAGCAGGGGTGTAAAAAGAAGCATCATCTGAAACTAAAATAAAGACAGATTTTATGGTATTTATGTCAGTTAATTTAACTGCTGGTAGGGGCTTTTGTTGAAACATGAGTTAGTTCCAGTGTTTAACCTTGCAGCATTAATTTATGCTTTATGGCCTGAGTACTTTATCATTCCCTCCTTGGGAAGACAGTTATCTCATTAGCCAGAATTTAATGAAATGCAAGGATACACGTCTTCATTTCAAAGACTACTATAACACAAATCAGGTGTAAATCTCAGACTGACTGCCCCTTCCCTTGCCCGTTTAAAAAAAAAGAGAAAGAGAGGTTCATTTTGCAATCATATCACAGGAATTCATCTGGTGGAATACATTTCATCACAGCCATTCTAAAGGCATCTCTCATCTGTAAAAGTTGGTTTAACTTTGCATCTGGCAATATTGATGGTCCTTTAGCTACTATAAAGTTTCCAGAGTTGACAATTCATTATTCATCATCACAATTAAAAAATAAAATGTTGATAAAATTACCAGTTCCCTAGACTTGTTCAAGCACGGGCATGAACTCTTAACCGCATTTTTACCAAACTTAATTTCACAGATAGCATCAGTATATTTTGTAACAATTGGTTTTTCCAAATTAGTGGGCATTTTCATGAAGAAGATAAACATGTTCTGAGATTTAGAATTATTAAATAAACCAATGAATACATATTAGTTTAAAATATATGACATATTATCTGCCTTAAAGAAGCACAGCTATTTAGGTTATAAAACTTTCTGGAATGACCTTCGTTTTCTAAGAGTTCTAAACATCTGAACATTTAAATATTCTACCAACTAGTTGCTGATTCTGGTACAGATCCTCCACTTTTATGTTTTTGGGCTTGTCCTATGCTGTCTCCTTTGCTGAAATGTCTTTTCTGACCTGTTAGATCATCTACAGCATAATCCTGGGTTTGTAACACCACCCAAATCACCTATGATGATGTTTAAATTTATTTGAGAGCACTGCATGATATTTAGGTTCTTTTGGAAATGAATGAATGAATGGTGTATGTATATGGTGACTTTTGATTTTAACACATCTTATCTAAACAGTGAAAAAATAAGGAGTTTACATATTATTTGCCTATACAGACATTACAAAGTAAGGAAGACCTGATGACTGAGTGACTCCCTCTGGTTTGCTGTTAATTGGGGAAAAATACTTCTTAGGAATTAACAATAATTTAAAATTACGTGTTTAGCTAGCTATTTCTTTTGTGTGAGTGTGAACATGTGCATTCTGTGTAGGGATGTGTGGGTGTGGTTTAAATATCAGCTCAAAAAACAAGATTTATTATCACAGACTTTATTTCAAGGAAATGGCCACTCAACTATTGAATAGAGATGCATGGCATTTGGCTAACCAGCTATAGGGATTCCTTTTTTTTTTTTTTAATGTTCTTATATACTTCTTAGTGCTAGAAAATTGATTATCTTGACCCAGCATTATCATTTATTTATTCTCATGTATTTGAGTAACTGCCATAAGCTGATTTTCACCTTTGTTGAGCCTGTTCTTTGACCATATAGACGGGGCTTATGTGCTCCGACCTTACCTTTCATAACCATCATCATGCATATTATTACTTGCACAGTATCTATTTGCTCAGCTGGATCATGAGTTCCTTGGAAGGAGGGACCAACACTTGTTTCTGATGTATCCCCAGCACCTAGCACATGGCTGGCACATTTGTGCTATAATACTTTTTGAATATACAAATGAATTAATTCATTCCTTAATAACAGAAATGTACTTTCATATTTATTTTTTGATTTAATTTCTCAGAGCAGTAAGATGGGTAAATAGGTTCATGGAGGTTAAATGATTTGCCCAAAGTTACACCAGTATGGCTTGGTGCCATGATTTGATATGGTCTCTTGATTTTGTTTCCAGTGTCTTTTTCACTAGAAAAAGATGTTTCTAATTAAGGCACTATGCTAGGTAATGTGGGGTATGTAAAGAGATATAATCATATCTACTTCCCGGGGGTCAGAGGATGAAAGAATGTGTTTTGAACACAGTAGGAACAAAAAGGTGTGATGGAAATATAAGGTATTATTAATACTAAGTGCTGAAAAGGCATTCTTGATTTTACAAGAAGTAAATATATTTAAAGAAAAAAGAGTAGTCAACCAGCCTGTCTCAGAGGTTATTATACTTAATGCATGAAAAGTACTTGGAGATTTATAGTTAGAACTCAGGATTGGTTTGTGAGCCAGGAGCTGATTGCCTCTCCACATAGCTCCATGGGTAGTTCCTCTGATGTCCCACCAGCCCCTGTGCAGCTGGCTTTGAAAAATTCCAGGAATTTGGTAATAAAGCAATAGGAAGTAGGAGAATTCATTGTGACTCATTTCATTTGGAGGATATTAATTATTTTTAAATTATTGAGGGTTTGGAATAACACATAGTGATGCTCATAGGTTACTAAATAGGCATGAATTACTTAGCTGAAAAATAATAATACAACCTTGATTTTACATAGTTCCCATTTTAATTCTGACAGCTCCCACGCTTTCTTCTCTCAAGAGCATTACTCCATGTATCCCCAACAAAATTGGGCTGGTGGTTCCTTTTACCCATTTCCTCAAGTTGGGGTTATCCTGAGCCCAGGCTGCAGCAGGCAGGGTCTGACTCTTTAGACTGCATTAACTGTAAAATTACCAGATCAGCCTGGGTTGTAGACATCACTTTATTTATCCACCAATTCACATGGCATCTGTTTGCTAATGGTAGGAAGTACTTTAACTGTTGATGCCTGAGTGGGGTGACCGTTTGGAACTCATCGTATTAACTGGCTAAAGAAGTCCCAGTATTTTGTTTTTGAGAGGCTTCTTTAAACTTTGTAGTATGCTGTTTGCTATTCCACTTATTAAATTTGTAAGTTTAGGAACGGATTTAAGGATCAAAATGAGAATGGAAAATGAGAGACTATTTTTCATTCTATCTGAATGTATGTTTAGGTGGGCTTGGGTTAACTCTAGATCATTTACTTGTTGGAAGATCTAAAAAGAATGACAAAAAAGTTGTTAGGAAACATTTGCAAACAGACAAAAATATATTTGATTTTTTTTTAATTAAAAAATATCTTTTGGCACTTGGGAAGGTAGTAATTTTGTCCCAACTATGGGGACTTACTTGGAAAAGCCATTTCTTGTGAAATTCAAACTTGCCATTTATCACAGAAACAATATTTATGATCTGGTTACCTTTCTGGAACTCTGTGCTGCACTTTAGGAAGTAGAGAAACATTTATTATCCTAGATAAAAATCTCAACAGATAAATAATTTAAGTGTTTGCCTTTACTAAACAGTTTAAATTCAATCAATGTCTTACGTGACTTTGCCAAGTAATTAGAAAACCCCTTGATTTTCTTTGTATGCTTTGGAAAGTATTTCAATAGATGATAGATTTATTCTTCCAACTTCAATTTCTCTTAGGTATTTCCAATTATAAATATTTTATTCAATTGATATTCCATGATTTCATATGGGTCATTTTTGAGGTGGAGATTGTGAAGTTCAATCAAGAATAAATATAGGAGTAAGATGGTAGCTTTTATTGGGAGCGGAAAAACTGCCCATAGAAGTACAAGCTTGGCACTTCTACCGCATCACACAATTTGACCATTAGCTCTAAAAGATCCTCCTCTATATAAACAAGAGGGAATTTATTTCACATCATCTCACCCCTAGTTGCATTAAGTTTAAAATGTTGATTTATTTGGTTGGGCTACTGACAAGTGTAGACTGAGCTGACCATAAAACTATATTTAGGCCTAATTCTATGAGGGATCAAAGGGTGACAATTTATCCACTTAGTCTTGTAGGAATTAATTTTTTGATTTGACTATTCATAGCATCATTAATGAAGAAAAGCTGCAAGAGAAAACAGACCATTTTCAGGAATTTGATTCAGAACATTAACACCTTAATTTACATAAAATTAGTTACATATTGCTGCAGTAATTTAATTTGTTTGACCAGTACTTTGCAACTGTGAAAAATAGATTCAGAAAGGCCAGACAAGGGGTTCTACATATTTTCTCCAAATGACTAGTCTCAGAATAATATGAAACAGAGAGAATTAATTACAAGACAATTCAGAATACTGTAATGGCAGCTTTGAAATGCACGGATTAGACATACATTCTTATTTTTTTCTTCTTAAAAAATCTTCATAAGTGAGAGAGTGCCATGGACATACATGCACTACCAAATGTAAAATAGATAGCTAATGGGAAGCAGCCGCATGGCACAGGGAGATCAGCTCAGTGCTTTGTGACCACCTAGAAGGTGGGATAGGGAGGGTGAGAGGGAGACACGAGGGAGGAGATATGGGGACATATGTATATGTATAGCTGATTCACTTTATTATAAAGCAGAAACTAACATACCATTGTAAAGCAATTATACTCCAATAAAGATGTTAAAAAAGAAACTTCATAAAATGCCTCCCTCATGCCAGAAATAATTTCCATATTTTCTCCAGGTTTCATTACAGTTGCATGAGTAAAATAATAAAACTAAAATTCTGATATGCATTTTTGTCAAACAAAGTCTTGACTCAATCTCTGTTTACCAACAGCAATGTTACTTAGTGTAACCACAGACGTAAAACCCCAAATGGATACACTAATTTCCTACTCGTTAAACTGATAACATCCAAAACTTTAACCACCCTTACTTCTCCCAGAAGCCAAGTGTAATTAATTTGAACTTCAAATAATTAGATGACTGCCCTTAAAGATGTCTTGTGTGGATATAATAAAGCCTTCCATTTTTCCTGCTTTTTGAAAATTTCTTGCATGTCAAATATATTTTCTGTTTAAAAATATCTACTTGTCATTAAAATATTCTTTACTATCGTCATCACCAGTAGCTGTACTCAACAATTTCTTTCCCCTGATATACCTTAATAGGTCCTACTCATGATTCTACAGGTTGGATTTTCTAAGATCACTGGTTTATATTGAGTGTCTACTTATAGGCAGGTTTAATTGACTAGGGTAACCATTTTTCATATTTTCCCTCCACCAGCTTATGGTGATTTGGTTTCAGCTTTGCTCTATATTTTCTGTGTAATTAGGAAAATCACTTGTTCCTTTTATCTGTCAAATTCTGTGCATTGATGATGTTGTTATGGTCAAAAGTATCCCAGGTTGATACAGAAGGTAATTACTATCTAAAGTGTTTGTACTAACAAAAGCATTTCTTAAAAAAAAAATATTTCTTGCATTAACTAATTAAATTGATTTTTTAAATATATAGGGCAATTCTTAGATTATTACTGATACTCCCTCTGTCAGACAGCTTATAAACCATTTTCAATACAGGAAAGAAAATTTAGTCTTGTCATTCACCTGTCTTTGCGAAAGAATGGTAGGGATTAACCAAAAAAAAAAAAAGGAAAACTTTGTAAATACTTTTTTTCTTTTCCAATACATCTTTTTCTAAACTCTAACTGGATCTATATTGTAAATCAAATAATGTCTTTAAAGTAATCCTCTAGTCTTATTGTCATGCAGGTATGTCTTCCTGCTGACTTTCCAAAATGGAATACAACATGGTAGAGGGTTTGGAAATTCAGGAAGCTTGGATTTGATCTTGATTTTCTTATTAGCTAGCTCAGTGACCTTGGGTGAGTTCACTAATAGTTTCTGAGCCTTGGTTTCCTCATGGGTGAAAAGAGTGTTTTAGATTTGATGGTCTGTAGAATCTCTTCTGGTTCACTAAATTCAGCATTCGATACAGTACTTTTATTTGTTTGTTTGTTTGGTATGTTTAATTTTTCCTGAAGGATGACACAGCTGAATATAGACATGATTATGGACATGGTTGAGGGGGAAAGGCAGTATAATTTAAAAAGGTGAATTCCGGGGAGTGAGGCAGAGTTGCAAATGGACACAGACAAATTTTCTGTTGCCTTTGCCCTATTTTTCTCCATTAATTCTTGATTTTGGTCTTCTTTCCAACAGAATCCCAAGATAAGATGCCCTATTTTTCTCCATTAATTCTTGATTTTGGTCTTCTTCCTAACAGAATCCCAAGATAAGAAGAGGACTCCGGAAAAACAGACTATTCAGTACCAAAATCCACTTCATCTAGACTATATTTTGCTAGTGCACACCTGCCCCAAGATTGCAGGGCAAGGCAAGTCATACACTCTCTTCTGAATTTCAGTGGCCTTATATTATCATGCCCTCCTCTAAAATAACAATAATAATAATAGCCACTATAATCATAAAGCTTTGGATTTCTAAAATATAGACATAATGTCTGTTCCTGTCAATGTATTTATATCATCATTTTGTTTTTACTATTTAAAAGGCTCCTTTCCAGAAACAGCATATACACCATAATTAAGTTTGCTTCAAAATAAACCAAATTTCAAAAGAATCAAAATCAATGAAGATAATTTAAAAAGTAGAAGGAGGTTTCCACAAATCAGCTCTCTGGTCTAGTCTGCAATATTCTACAAGCCCTGGAAAGCTTCCTAATCTAGTCATTTGTCAGAGTGGTATAGGTCAAATGATTTGCTGAATCTAACTTTTATCGATCAGATGCTGCTTAGGGAGCCTGCGCTGAACATTCCTGATAAAATGATAGACTCTCTTTGAATAATACATGGTTTGTACCTTAAGCTGTAACACACATATACACAAACACACACACACAGACACACACACACTGAAACCTTGTCAAACCTATAATGGAGTAGATAACTGAATAAAAGAGCGACTTCTGTCATAGCACAAGATAGTAACATGGAGAAACTGAACTGTTAAATCAAATCCGTGAAATTCATTTTCTTTGTACAACATTAAAATATATTCCATAAAATGGCAGAGCAATCCAATAAAAGAACAGGCTCTGAAAGGAGTAATTTGTGTGCAACAAGGTTATACATTGAATAGAATTCTCCTGTAGTTTTGCTCACATTTAGAATTCTATTGCTTTTTGTTAAATTTGCTCACATTTTTTCAAACTTTTCATCATTTCTTTGAAATATATGAACCTTTTAATGTATAGCTAATTTATTCAGCCCCTACATTTAAATGCTCTGTAGGCATAATTTTTGTATTAAATTTTCTTCTACAGCTGCTTTCACTTTGTCTCAAATAGATTACTCATTGTCAACAAATTATAACAGGACAGATCTGTTACAGTATCAATTTTTAGGTTCATTTCAATATTTTAATTATTTGCATAATAATTTTTCAGGAAGTGAAGCTTCTGTTATTCATTGTTTCAGGGAAATTGTCAGAATATGTGTAATCTTATTAATTGTATCTGTAATAAAACAGGAAATAATTTCTTTTAATATGACCTTATGAATATAATCATGAGGCTGTTTATGCTCCTGTATTATTATTTTTCACCAAAAGTATATGAGCAAATGAAGGGTAATTAAGTATGAATGAAGATATATTATTTTTCAAAGTAAAGCAGACTTTTGAATTGCTCTAAAACACAAGCAACTTTATTTATTCAATCCTTTTTTCTCTTTACTAATATTGCCAATTACGAAGATTGATTTCACAATGAATATTGTTTATAAAAATCCATAATTATGTTTAATATTGTGTAAAAAATATAATTTTATCTTAATATTAACTACATAAAAAGTTCTTTCTTAAGTCTATAGTAAATTATTATTTGATAAAAAATATTTATCTATGTAAGGATATAATGCTTTTAACAAGAAGTAGTGGATTCTTTTTTTTTTTTTGCGGTACGCGGGCCTCTCACTGTTGTGGCCTCTCCCGTTGCGGAGCACAGGCTCCGGATGTGCAGGCTCAGCAGCCATGGCTCACGGGCCCAGCCGCTCCATGGCATGCGGGATCTTCCCGGACCGGGGCATGAACCCGTGTCCCCTGCATCGGCAGGTGGACTCAACCACTGCGCCACCATGGAAGCCCAGAAGTTGATTCTTTTATAATCATGCTAATTTGGCTGAAAACTACAAAGAGAATATTTTCCTCTTGTACATTTTCTGCATTCTTTTTCCTCTTTTAAGAGAGAATATTGGGCTGTTGCCAATTAAATTGAAATGTGGCATGGAAGTTATCAATCAAATGTAATTATTTTGTGCACAACAATATCACACACAAAATTAACATGTGCAACAGGGGAAAAGTGTCAGAAGACATCAGTTATTCCTGGGACAGCTCATCTCTTATTGAAGCGATGAAATTCTGGAAACACTGCTCTAGGCTTCCTGGCATCGCTCACTTTGGCTCTTTTTCCTCAGGCTCGCTTACCTCAATGACTGCTTTTGGGATCTTTGTACACAGGACACAGAAATGGAATCAGAATGAAACTATCTGTAAGGTCAGTGGTACCTTTCTTCGTGGTACTACCAGGAATCCTTACTTTAGCTTCATTTTAGGCATCGCAAACTGGTATTCTATGTGTACGGCTTTGGCAGATGGTGATGCAGAAGGCAAAGCATGATTTTGAAGTTTCCTACACACCATTTCCTCATCCTTCTCAACTTCACACAGTCTAAGTTCAGCAGGACTGTGGCTGCCTGAGACACCATGACATCTAGTGGAGATCTGGGTTTTCCACTGGCACTCTAAAAGTGCAAATCCACCCTGCCTTTTATTCTTTCAAGATCTCTTCTCTGGCAGAATTTAACTGTGCAAGTAAAAGGTAAAAAAACCCCACAAAACTGTGAAGAATTTAACCATGAATCTACAGGTTCATGTATCCAGGGATCACAGTGCCACTTGTCAAACTCAATAGTGAGTAAAAGCACAGGTGGCCAATACATGGTGCTCTCCATTCCCACCCTCTGAAACATGAGAAGTGATCTTATCATTCCTGCTGTCCAGCTTGCCTAAGGCCAAAGACGCCTTTTTGAAACAGCATTCCAAGAAGCTACTTCCAAATGATTTGAGTTGACTCACAAATTGAAACCAATTTCTCTGAGTTCATGTTTATTGCATCCCTTCGTTATGTTTACACTTTAACAAGGGGCTTCTGATGGCAATGATTAAACCCAAATGAATGGAGAGGAATGCTAAGCATAAAGACAAACTGATGTTCTTGAAAGAGAATTTCACGGAGAGCTTCTTAGTCAGGCTATGCTAATCATATGAAATCCTAAAATGCAACTCTTCTCCATATGTTTTTACAGGTAAATGATCTAAATAATGAGTACTCCTTCTACTAAGCTCTTATACAATATGCATTCCTCTGGGATACCTTTTTTTTTTTTTTTTTTTACATTGCATTATAACTACCTGTTCTCATCTACTTTTCCCTTATCGGATTCCAAGCACCTTGGAAATAGACTCCATGGGTTATCCCTCTGCAATATGCATCCTTGTATCCCCAGCACAGAACTTGACATACCATAGTTGATCACATAGAGTTGAATTTAGTTGAATAATGTAGCCCTGTGGAATGTAGTGGCTGGAAGCGATCTCATATCCCATCCAAGCTCACTTCCTCAATTGACTGATGACAGAGACTGAAAAGCTTCACAAAACTGGCTTTATGTCCCTGCCTTCCAATGCCCACCGTTGTCAACAAGGCCTTCATGATTTGCTTTTGTTTGCTCTGCAGTGTCACTTGCTTCCCACCCCACTCCCAAACTCACTCACCTTGACTTGGGTCACACTGGCCTTATCTCTGTTCTAATACATGCTTAGCTATTTCCCATTCCTGAGCCTTTGGGGTCTTTGTGTGTATCTTCTAGAAGGCTCTTCCTGCCACTCCTCACCTGTGCCAATCCTACTAGCCCCTTAGGATTCAACTTAACTTTCACTTCCTCCAAGTGGCATCCCCTGAAGCTTCAGTCTAAAGTCGGTTTCCCCAAATGACTCTCTCAAGTTAATTTTTCTTTAAAACACCCTATTCTTATTCTTCACGATTCTCCTTTATCAACTACATGTGTAATGTCTATTGCTCTGATTAGACTGTATGCTACGTAAAGTCAGGAAATATTTCTTTCCCACCATTGTATCCCTAGCACTTATTTCAGTGCCTAATGCTTAATAGGTACCCATTAAATTTAGTCGAAAAATTAAAATAGCTAGTTAATGTCAGAACTATGGCTTGAAACTAAGATTTCTATTCTTACTCACATTCTTACCCCACAATGACAGCCTTCCATGAAAATCTATGAATGTAAGCTTCACTGAAGTGCTCCATCATGAAGGAATGGTGGTTCCAAATTTCACCACCTAGTAGCATATATATAATTTTTTTTCAGATTTTTTAATCTTTGATTTAATGACTAAAATAGTTCTTTTTGATAACTCCCTGGAAGTTTATTTTATAAGAATTTACATCAGGAGTTAAGTTTAACCAAGTACTAATCTTAAATTTCTCTTTCCCAAACAGTATGAAAAGTCCTCTGTGACTACAATAGTAGTGAGTCCAAATTGAACACAGCATGTCAGCTTGTTGCAGAGGATGCTGGGTGGGTAAGAACAAAATTTTTAAGGTTAATGGATGCAGAAGTTAAATCTTAGCTTCATAACTCCCTTGCCTTATGATGCTGGATAAGTTTCTTAAATACTTCTGAGGCTCCATTTTCTTATCTGGAAAACAGAGGCTAATGATAGTACTTACTCTTATTTAGGTCCTATCCGTTCTATTCATTTCTCTCTCCTACCTGCAACCTAGAACCAGATTCATCTCAATAAGTATGTACTAATGAATAACTTAGCAGAGTGCATGTGAAATAGGCATCTATCTCTATCATCTATATGTCATACCCACTACAGCATCTGATACAAAGTAGGTCTCCACTTAATGGTGGTATGATGCACTAGAATGCTTTTGCTAATACAAATGCCCCATAAAAATTCAGTGCATTTTCTGTAATAAATACAATTTCATAGTGAAAACAACTGGATGCTCTGCAGGCTGGCTCTGATATAATGCATTTAGAGAGACTGCTATTATTAGATCTTAGACTGCTAATTATTCTCTTTGATTTTCTTAATTCTACTCTAATTCAATGTTAAAAGTTACTTTTCATTTTTTTCATTTAAAAATAATACTATTGCTAAAAAGAGAAACTGAATGTGCTAAAAGCAATAGGTTACAGTTGATAAATCCCTTTCACAGTATTTTTCAAAATTAAAACACACACACTTTAATAAATAAGAACTGTGTAAATGTGTGGTTGGTCATATACACAAAAAAGAAAAGTTGGGAACTTTTAAACATTATACACGTAACTGACAAAAGGAGACCGTTTTATAATTTGCAGATGTTTCCAAGGGATATTCCTGTTTCTTGTACCCTATTTTCATCACTATAAATGCATCTTTTTAAAAAAAACTTTTAATTTTCTATTGGAGTATAGTTGATTAACAATGTTGTGTTAGTTTCAGGTGTACAACAAAGTGATTCAGTTATACATATACATATATCTATTCTTTTTCAAATTCTTTTCCCAATTAGGTTGTTACAGAATATTGAGCAGAGTTCCCTGTGCTATACAGTAGGTCCTTGTTGGTTAACCATTTTAAACATAGCAGTGTGTACATGTCAGTCCAAAACTACCTAATTATCCCTCCCCCCAACCCTTCCCCCCGGTAACCACAAGTTCATTCTCTAAGTCTGTGAATCTGTTTCTGTTTTGTAAATAAGTTCATTTGTATCATTTTTCTCTTACTTTACTCAGTATGAATAAATGCATCTTGTTAGTAAATTTTTACTTAATTCAGATTTATTACAGCATCTTGGTAGAGGATTTGCTATGATTTCATCACAGCATTGACATACCCATTCCCCAGTGTAATTACTGTCATATCCAATGATATATAAAAATTATGAAATTTGAAGCTATTAAATATTGCATGTTTTTGTTGTCATTATCAAGCTCACAATTGTGGCTTATGTGGTAGAAGCTATATGATGTTCATTCTTGTTAGGTAAACATAATGAATCTAAAAAAAATGTGAATGTGGTATAAACGCATCAATTTCATAGAGAATAGGTGGTATTACTAAGTTGTTAAGAGCACAGATATTGACATCAAAATTTAGTTTTCTCATCTGTGAAATGGAGATAATTAACAACAATTACCTGACAGAATTGTTGTAAAGATTCAATGAAATAATGCACATAAAGCGTTTAGCATACTGCTTGCCTTATTTTAACACAAAGTAAATGTTACCTACGCAAACCTGCATGGGGAAATGAAGGGGTGTGAAAGACGTTTTGTGGTGTTAAGTATAACGAATGCTGTACATCTGAAGAGCGGAGAAAGGAGGAGGGGTCATCACTTCTTTCCAAATCCGTCTGTGTAAGAGTTAAGCTTCAGAGGTAATGGGAGTGGGGTTTGGCCAGCTAGAAAAGGAGTGACTCAGGAGGTGTAAAACCTGGCAGAAGGTTAGAAGAGGGGATGGGAGGAAAAGCTGCACATTATAAAAATGTGTCACAGGGTTTGATGCTTATGAAGTGAAAAATACACCCTTGTTATAAGTTATTGGTGGCTGCTGTTGATTTGAAAGTTAGTGACAAGCCAAGATGTTCTCCAGTCAGATGCTGATCTACAGAGGCAATGGGCCCAACTTCTGGAGGACGTTTTTTCCTCTTTGTCAGTAATGTAAGCCATGGGAAAACCTGTGCAAATACTCTTTTGGGTCATTATCCTCTGAGCATCACTGATAATATATTTAGAGCCAGAAAGACATTAGCCCTGTTAAATTTATTTGTTTTTCACAGATCATTTTTGAAAGTGTCCACACTTTATCAAGGCTGCTCCTTAAATCTAATGTATTTATCATACAGGATTTTATTTATTAAATTTTATTTGCTGTCAAGAGAGACAGAGATGAATACAATGTTTGAAAAGATGTCTATTGATGTGAGAAGAAAAAAATGCGAGTCCTGAGGTAGAAGCTCAGTGAGTTGGAGAAATGTAAGCGTCTCCCACATTTAATCTTCACATGACAAAATGCATTATGGTCAAAATAGGACCATCTCTAAATCATAGCTTTCTAACATTCTAAAACCTTCATAATATAAGCCTATGCTTTTAGTTAGGCTTTCTTTTCTTTTCTTTTTCTTACATTCCTTGAGGAACAATTTTGTCATAAATGCTACTAGGTCATTGTAAGCCTCTTCTTTCTTACAACCCTCTTTTCTACATAGTTATTTCAGATACATTAAAGCCAATTATAATTACCTTGGCAATATAAAACAGCACGTCCTTATGCAAGGAGGATGTGATATACGGGGTGCAACATATATGGTGTCAAAAGCAAGTTATTTTCATCAGACAATTATAGTTGTCTTTGACATCAGGCCTACATTTCCCACCAATTAGTATAAACTGCAGGGTGCAATTATAGAATTCTGCAGTGCTAGCAGCTAGTGGTACTAAGTGGAATTTGGGGCATTTAATACTGTAAGGCCTAATAAATATTCTGCTTTAACTTCAATTGGTTCAAATCAATAGGTCTGTGTTGTCTGCACATCATTTTTTTCCTCAGCAAGAAAGTACGTATGGATTTTATTTTTTTGTGGAGAAATTAGTTCTTCTTGTCAATAAAGTGCTTAATTTTCATTTTAACGCCATGCCTCTACTGCATGCCACTGAACTATTTATCAGGCCAAACTTACAACCACCAGTAGGGATAGTGGTGGAGGTCAGTGGAGGACTTTTGTAGAAAAGAAATGTTCAGGAGTGAAAAGTAAAACTGACTTTTTTTTTTGGCATCCTGATTAACTGTACGATTATTTGATAGTCTTTAAAATTATTCAATTGCTGAAATAAAATAGTGTAAATAAACTAAAGGGGCACTGTTCAAATTTTTAAGAAGCTTATTTTTTATTTGAGAAGTATATAAATGAAAATCTATGTGACTCTATGATGCTAGGACTAAGGAATAAAAAGTGGATGCGTAGAAGATTAATCAGTTATTTTGCCTACTTGGTACCTAGAAGTCAGGCTGGCTCACTTTTATTTATGAAACTGAGTAAATCAATCAGTCATTTTGGTGATTATTAAAATAATATCAATACTTGAGCCCCATCAGTTTTCAGTTCAAGGCCAGACTTTGTAACAGAAACCGTACACGACCAGATTTCTGCTTTCAAGTGACTTACTCTCGAATGCAGTTGTCTTGGTTTATGTCACTTAAGAGACTTAAGCATTTCCCTTAAGTTTCAGAATTTCAAGTATTATATAGTCAGCTGTATTACTTTAGATTTTGTTTCTTGAGATCAGGTATTATCATTTCAGCTAAGTCTCCTGGGACTTTTAATAAACAAGTATAGAAAAAAGGGATGAAGCCATTTATCTCTTTTCAATTGGAACCTAATTCCCCTCTCAAACAGCAAGTATAGGAGGCTCTCCAAAAGTGTTCCTCTTAAAAAAATGTAATTTAAAAAATTCAATAGAAGAGAATGCTGTTAGGGGGCATTGGAATGCATGCACAGTGTGGTCTGTTGCTGTCATAAAGAAGTGTATGGGGTACCAAGCCCACTTGGAGAGTGAGGGAGGAAGGTTCCGCAGAAGTGTCCAACCAGAAAAAATCTAACACAGACACAGGCAGTTCATCTCCCCTTCTTTTCAAAGGCTCCGAGGTTACCCTCGTACTTCCTGAACACCTTCTGCCCTTTTTCCTCAGAAAAGTTTACATGTATTCTGGAAAGAATGCCGTAGGAATAGAGCAATGGGCATGCATATGAAAATGAAAATGAGAGATGGAAAGGTACAGTGGGCCACAGATGGGTATTGGTGATTTGCTCATTATTTCATTCAGCGTTTATTGAGAACCTACTGTGAATTAGGTAGCATGGGGGTGAATCAGAAATGGACCCTGCCCTCAAAAACTTGTGGCTTAGGACATCTGAGACAAGTCCATAGATAATTACAATACAAAATAAAGGGTGATTAGTGCCACAAGAAAGCCACAGAAGAAACACGACAAGAGTGTTCCGAGGAGAAGGAGGAAAATTGGTGAGCCATAAAATTAGCCATTCTACTCATTCTCTGAGTGGCTTCTGATCTGGTTCCTTGGTGTTTCTATTTTTCTCTGCTGCAAAATTAGGGAAAGATAGCTGTTTTAATTTTTATTTATTTGTTTTGGCCACACTGCATGGCTTGTGGGATCTTAGTTCCCAGACCAGGGATTGAACCTGGGCCCTCCACTGGAAGGCTAGGGAATTCTGAAAGACAACTGTTTTAAATATGAAATGCTATCTGTGAGTAATGGTAAATTTCTCTGTGTTGAGGTGCGAATTTAAGGTGTTGTATCTATATAATCAATGGACCACTTAAGTGCTGCAAAATATACCTAAGAGGAATTTAGCTACAACTACTTGATAACCATTCTTACTAATCCCCTTTGGGTGAAATCAACCCAGTCGAGAGGACATCATTCCTCAAATTTGTCACATAATGCATAAAAACTACTAGTTGACTAGCCTCAGAGATAAAGGTCCTAAACTCATCTTAGTTAAGCAAGTCAGATGAGCTGTCTCTCTTTTTCTTGGAGGTTGGAGCAGTGGGTAGCCAGGTCTGTAGAGTCAGCTATTTTTCTCTCCCTAGAGTAAGAGGAAGCAAATGCTATAACGTGATTCAGACTTTACATGTTATAATTATGTCCAGCATCACTTATTCATTACTTCCCCAAACGTACCTGAGCATCTAACCAAGCATTGTGCTTAAGAATTAAAAGCATCATAAAATACAGCTTGGGGCTTCCCTGGTGGCGCAGTAGCTAAGAACCTGCCTGCCAGTGCAGGGGACACAGGTTCAACCCCTGGTTCGGGAAGATCCCACATGAGCGGAGCAACTAAGCCCGTGTGCCACAACTACTGAGCCTGCTCTCTAGAGCCCGTGAGCCACAACTACTGAGCCCGCGTGCCGCAACTGCTGAAGACTGCATGCCTAGAGCCTGTGCTCTGCAACAAGAGAAGCC
Organism: Lagenorhynchus albirostris; assembly: GCF_949774975.1. Taxonomy (NCBI): domain Eukaryota; kingdom Metazoa; phylum Chordata; class Mammalia; order Artiodactyla; family Delphinidae; genus Lagenorhynchus; species Lagenorhynchus albirostris. The sequence goes on from NC_083095.1 coordinate 81,314,449, forward strand.
ACTGCAATGAGAAGCCCACGCACCGCAACGAAGAGTAGCCTCCACTCGCTGCAACTAGAGAAAGCCTGCGCGGAGCAAGGGAGACCAAACACAGCCAATAAATAAATGAATAAATTTTTTTTAAAAAAAAATACAGCTTGTGAGTCTGAATATTACAACCACACTTCACCATGACCCATGGTCAAAAGACTTCTCCTAGTGATAGTTGCCCTTGAACCCAGCCCTTTTGAGCAGGGGGGAAAGCTGTATCTTCATGAAGCTAAATATGGCTGCAGCTTTACTACTATTTTAGCTCTTCCTCAAATTTTTCTCCCCCCAGAGTACTCTCATGGAATTTCATCAGTGCAACAGCTTCCTTTCGAGCGGCACTGAGTGTATCTTTCCAATGGTGCATGGAGGATATAAGCTCCTAACACCCATTAGCATTAATGGGAGTTATCGAGTAAATCCCCTCACATCGATTAGAGAATAGGCCCCTTTTGATTTTAGAAATCTTTCCTGTGAGGATTTCCCCTGTGTCTAGTATGGGCATATAAATGGCCATTTTATTGTATTAAATATGTATCACATCCATCATTTTTAATGCTGTGCTGTGATGAAGGCACCTCAGTTCTGGGATCAGTTCGGAAAATATTTAAACTTGGCAAAAGCTAAACAAGCCTCAGCTAAGAAAGCCTAAGGGCTCCATTCAGAGGAACATTATCTACCATTTATGCTTGAGTTAAAAAAAAAAACTGAAATTACTCAGGAAAAAAGTGTGGACAACATTGTTTTTGACTAAATTACAGGCTTTTAATATTCATTAGCAGTGACTTTTCCATTATTCAACCAAGAAAATCTGTACACAAACCAAGAGAGAGAAGGACATTGCTGCTTGAAATTCACAAACAACTTCTGCTGTTTGTTAACAACAAAATAACAACAACAATTTGAGGTCAACTTAGATTCTGACCTAAGGTGGCTGTGTTGAGTGACCTCTACACAATTGTCTCTTTCCCTAATCATGATATTTATGTAGAGATGCAGGGTAGAAAACAAATGAAACCCATACTTTTTCCCACTGGTATATATGGGTTGTAACTTTGCTACTGGAGAGTGGCTACTTGCAAGACCCCTAAAGCGAGGCAGCAGAACACTGTCCAGGTTGCAGAGGGCAGGCATAATTGATGCACAGACATATTTTATTTAGCGTTTAGATGATCATGCTATCTTCGGTCGACCACACTCCCTCTCACCGCCTATTGTATTATGCAACCCTCTTTCCACACATCTCTTTATTTGCATAATAAGTAGCTTTGGAGTCTGACCACGTGGGTTTGATCCTAGCACTGTCCATACAAGATATTTGACCCTACGCAAGCTATTGTTCTTAGACACCCTGATCCTCAATTTCATTCTCTGTAAAATGGGAAAATAATACAATCATTGAAAGATTTTGGTCAAGATAAAATGAGACAATGTTTATGAGGCCCTGGCATAGAGTAGGTACTCAGTATATGGTATTAAGTGACAATTAAGTGACTATGAGGTTGTTATATAAACGATGTGGGAATAGGTTTGAGAATCTTTGCAGTCAGTCAACACTGTGGGGAGGATTTCTGGTCCTACTGCCTGCTGCATAGAGGATGTCAGGCAGTGTTACCCCCACCCAAAACATCACAGGTGTTAACGGAAGAAGCCCATTTCCTAACTCCATCTTCAAGTGCACATTTACATTTTACACAGTATAGAAAGGAATGGAAGTATCATCTCATTAGTATGTATCTTTGTCCATATACTTTTTAAGGGAAATAGTGTGTTCTTGTAATACAGCGGCTGCATCCTAGAGGATTTACCAATAGGGGAAATACAACCTTGGTTCTCCAAGAAGCAAGAAGAGCTCTGGAATGCAGACATGCTTGTCCAGCTATAGCTTCCTCTTTTGAGGTCACACCCAGCATGGCCGGCTCCGGATGCCTGCATTTACCAGATTACGCTTCATATGACAATAGTTTGGTTGGACATCAGTGTATTCATTCAAGATGTTTATGTATCATTATCCATATTTAAAGTTAGTGTTTCTTAATTAGTTCTTAGCTCGTTCATCTTTTCTTCTCCTTCCTTATATTTTCTTTATACTCAGAGCTCCCTTGCGTGTTTAAGAAAAAGTTGATTTACTGATTCTTCTTCCAGACTCCTCCCAATATTGTTATGACCTCTTGCTAAATTAACTAATTCCTTTTTTAATCAGCTGGTCAAGAAGGTATCTTCTTCATTTTTTCTTTCTCTTTTCTCTGCCCACCCACCCCCCTTTTAAGACGAGAATTATATTCAGTTCACACTTAAACATATTTCACAGTGCTAGCATCATCATGTACTTTAAGAATCTCTCTTGCCCTTTTCAGACCTTTAATCCTTTCAAGGCTTTTACAGTGAAAGGAAACTCCCCACCATGTCCAGCGAGTCATACCAGACAGCATTGCCTAGTGGAAATTGGTGACATTTACAGAAGAGGAATATTAAGAGGACACTCGTGGGCTTATTTGTTAAGATTAATGGGATAGGATTATAAAAGATCTGGTTCTTCATATGTATACATGTGGGTATGTAAAGATTGGGGGGGGGTGGAGGGAGAGAGGCGGGATTTAAGAAGACAAAGGCCTAAGGCAATTTACGTTAGGATTTACAATGGTTTTGCTGCAAGCATGCAGAACTAACTGGGTTTAGATTAAGGCAGTCTAATTAGTGTCATGTCAAACTGGCAGTGATCATAAGACAAGAGAGAGGTCACTCTTGTCATCTTCTTGGTCTTTTGCCCTTAACTATAGAGCTGCATAAAGTACAATCTCCTTCTTGTTAATGGAAGCAGAATATGTATAATCTGCACATGAAATGAAAAGAAAATGTGTAAGGAAATTTCTTTTTCCCATTTCCTCGTCAGGAGCTGTGAATTTTAGTGCGAATTAAAGTAAGGCTAATTCTGCAGTCATCTTCTGACCTGTCAGGGTAGCTGTCACCCTCACGTCTCTCAATGCAGGTCTTTAGCTTCTTCTTGCTGAGTGCAGCCTTTGCCGACTGACAGAAAAATACCGACCATGACAAGAAAAAAGAACATAATGTCCTTTTCACCCATCACTACTCAAAATTGCTCAATCTTTACTGACATATTATTATACATTGTTTCTCTGAAAAAGCACTTGCTTTCTTTTCTATATAAGAAGTACAAAACTTTCAAGAGACAAGAAACTGTTCTTTAGAAAAGATTAAAGCCTGTAATTATTTTAAATTGTCTATTAATATGCAATATGTTGCCCTTTAATATGAATAAGGTGTAGTGAGGCGCTTGAGTCATTAATAGGGCGCCCACTTGTGCCTCTGTAGTTAAGGATCTGTCGCTTCTTTTTATGATGAACCAAAAGGCGCCATGGTGGGATCGGCTGCTGTGTTTTGAAACCACTGTCCCAAGCTTGGAGAGATCTTTAAAAATTTATTGAAGGGTAGGTGGAAAACCACCCAGTTTCTTATAAATCAAGTCAGTAACAAAAAGAAGGTTAGAAGTAATATTCGAAGATTAGCCTTGATCTTTTATTTTTCCCCTCTTGAGGAAAAAAGGGACCACTCCATTATAAAATTTGTTATTGGCATCTATGGAAAGCACAATAAAAATACTACATATAGCAAGAAAGAAATTAAAGCATTAAGGGGTCTGTGGACATAAAAGAACAGGATGTCAACATACACAGTGGCATTAAGGCCACCAAAAGCAGATTTAAAAATATCAGTGTGCAGGTTCATACCCCACTGATGACAACAACTCTTTATGCTACCTCGTGTTGTAAGCGCCACAAACAGTGGGTGAGTTTGGATTTGCTACATCTAGGTGAAATGGAGGTGGGTTTATGTTGATGTTTCTGTGTGGCTGTCAATTCTCTTCCTTTTGAAGAGTTTTGGATTCTCAATAATTCTGGACAATTACCTTAGGTAATTCTCTTGTTTTGAGAACAATATAGAGATTAAATGCTTACTATCAACAATTAACCAATAGACACAGGAAACACTTAGAAACACTGGTGTTTATTTCAAGAGGCATCATCTGAGCTATATAAATACGCTTTGCAGTTGGGTATTCATTTTCCTAATTCACAATGTCTTTTGGACTATTATCACTGTTATTTTTATTTTTTTTTAACTGAGGGAAGCATGTGTTATTTCATCACATGACATTTCTTTGAAAAATCTTTCTTGTCTAGATGTGGACCTTAATGCATTATGCAAAACCCAGGGATTTAGATTTTTGACATTGCATACACTCACAATATATTCTAAAGGGAGACATTATATGCTAACTTCTTGTGAAATCCTGTAGCAGCTGCTTGGTTAATATAATATGTTGAAAAATATTTATGTAGTTTGTTTTCTTTTCTGTCAGCCCTGGTATCTTACGAAAATTTTTTTTCAAATGGCCAGTAGCTAAAGTAGTGACTTTAGTTTGACTTAATATTATGCCACATTGACAGATGAAAACTCCTTCTAAAAATGTCATTTGAGTGCTCGACTAATTTGCATTTAGCTCGAAAGCTTTTAGTGCTTTGCACATTCACATTATAAACATTTGGGTGAACATTAATACCCCAGCTAAACAAAAATGCTATTCACTCCAACCATTTCTTCCACTACATAAAAACTATAAACGATTCTCCTACCAAAAAAAAAAAAAAAGAATGCAACCCGAAAATCAATTACAGTAACTATTTAGAAATGTAAAGGAAAGGCAGTAAAAAAGTGACAAAAAATCTTTAATTGTAGGGAAAATGTGCATCTTTTTTTCCCCAACATGTGAATAAAATGCATTTCCTTCTTTAACAATCACAGTTACAATAGATCCATGCATCTCACAGGAAAAAATTGACAATTTGATTATGACTTGTACTTTTTGCCAGGGCCATGAAAGTGGTTTATGTTTGAAATGTATCAGCTGGAAAGTACTTATTACTCATAAACGCTCTGCTATTTCACTTTCTGCAAAGTGAGCTGTTAACAGATACAATTTGAGCAGAATAGCCAGAGGAGGCCTTTTGATATGCAGAAGAGCTGACCCGCGTGCTGAGCCTTTAATTGGGTTTTTAATTTTCCAGGCCATCTGACAATATCAAACATGATCCCAGTGCTTGAAATGTTGATTGGAGGCTAAGAAGGATGTACTACAACATGGCATTATGGAGAGAAAGAGGGAAGCATGCAGGTAGAGGGGAAGACACAGAGAGCCAAATCATCTGCCTTGTGATTTTTGTTGGTTTTAGAGAATATTTCCAAACAGTTTAGCATTTCATTTTAAATGATGAACATCTGATTATTTTGTAGTTATGGTGAAGATGTTTGAAAATATTTCTAAATCATACATCTCAAGCTACTTAGCTAAACGGATCTACTCAAGTGAGTCAGAATTGGGGAAAAAAAAAAGCATTTTGCCATTTAGCATGTTTTCTCAGGCAAACCTACCGAAAGTAAAAAAATGGTTGTGGAGGAAATATTTAATTACTTTGCTATCATTTGGATGTTTGTTTTGAAAAGCACCTGAACCGCAATGCTTCTTTTCCCATTATGAAGTTCTCATTTTTATAAAAATGTATAATGTTAAAATGATCATTTTATTCAATGTCAAGTAGATGCTCATTTATAGCTATCCAAACGCTTGGAAAAGAGAAGCATAAGATTTATTTTGGCTTTGGACAGCTTATTCAGTAAACATTTTTTTATTTGCTCATTTGTGAGGATAAGGTGAAGAATAAAATCTAATTTATTATTTTATTGGAAGTCAGTATCAGAGTGATGCAGGTCTGTGGATTTAAGAAATCTGTAAATCTCTTTAATAAAGGCCTGGGGAATTATTAGTAAGAACAAATGTAAAGTGCCTGACAGTTACATTTCTAAAAGAAAAACACAATAATCTCATTAAAGAAATTACTGACAGCAGCTCACAGATGTTAATGGTTGAAGTAACAAAGGACATACAATATCAGAAAGTAGATTATCTTTTTCCTCTTTCAGAATTTTGCTATCGATCTAACTTATTGGGCATATCAAAATAAAAGGTTGCAGTGTTTCACTCAACAATCCCCTTTTTCAGTAGTACTAAGCAATTTAGAATAAAATATATTTTAATATAATGAATAGTTATAATTTAAACACAAAGAATTGTGAAACCCATTAGAGGAAGAAGGTTAGATAAAAATGATACTGAATTCTGCAACATAAGAACTATAAGGAAGACTGCATTGAAGCAACCAAATAATAAAATAGTAGCTACATCCTGGGATATACATATATATATATTTATATAACATTATATATTTGTAAAAAATATTTTGAATCTTGAAGGCTATACAGGAAATTATTTAGATATATGTAGTAACTTCATAGTCTTAGGAATTACAATTTTATTTATTTTTTTCTTTATCACACTTTCTCTTATCATCCTTAACAAGGAATGAGCGAATTATTCACCTAAATGAAAGTCCAAGAACAGTCCAATAAACAAGGAAGTGGGTTTTGCTTTAAAGGAAAAAAGGCAGTTGTAAAATATCAGCTACATTATCTTCCTAATAATATTAGATACTAACAGAGTAGGTGATTGGGTTCAGTTTAGGTCTATCTAGTGCTTTTTTGAGATACTTTGCTCCATACGCCAAATTATGCTATGTATCCTGTTGTATTACATCATACTGAATATTACCCACTTGGATCAAAATTAAGAAAGACGGTTTGTACACTTAATTCTTTAATCTTTCATCTGAGCCTCTTAAATGTTTCAGTGTTCTGAAAGCTGCACAGTTCTCTAAGATGTAGTAAATATTCAATTACGTCCATTTTGTACTTGAAAAAATGAAGGCACTTAGAGACTACTGATTAGAATAATGTTTTCAAATATGTTAACGTAGCTAAGGAATCTTAAATCCTGGGCTGAGATTCACTGGGCACACTGCCTAACAAAGACCTCAGGAGTAAGAATCTGAATCCCAGCACAGTATGGGAATTTAGACAAGCCTCACATTAGCACTCTTTCTTCATTTCCCTACATCAAAATTTGAGGAGAAATGGCTTAAATTTTAGGTGCAACTTCTTTGATGGGAGGAAAATATATGGAAACTTAGGAATGCCTCTCCTGGTTTAGGAAGAGATATCTTATGCCTTAATATTAAAATGACTTAAAATATATAATATGCAGATAAAAATAATACTCCACATCACAAGTTGAGAGGTATTTAAGATAGTGGTCAAACCACATAGTAAATTTTGCCCCCGATCCTTACTTGCCAAAGTAAAAGTTTACTTAAAAGTCTATATGATTTATATACTAAAATCCATCATGTAACTTGGAAAACAAGATTTTAATTTTTAATATTTTTATCTATATTCTAAAAAGTAAAGTCTTTAATTATTTCACCTTTGGGTTGTGAGTTGCTGGGACAATAAGAGAGAGGCTGAAAAGGTAAGAAGAAACACTTTTCTAAAGAACCAAGTCAGAAAAAGGGAAAGGGAGGTGGAATTATTTCTATTTAAGGCATATGAAGTCATTTGGATAGCTTGTACACTGTATTTGTGTAAGAAAACATTTTTATATAGATCTTGTTCCTAATTTTAAAATACCTTTAATGTACTAAAGTTTCTTGCAAGGAGTCAAAATGAATTGGGTAGGCACTGATACATTGAATTGGCTTAAGGGTTTGTAAGGTTATTTTGGGGGGATCTGGGTCAGAAGAACCCAGTAGGGTCCAACAAGAATCATTCTGCATGTAGCAGAAACTACCTCATAAACATAATTAAAATACCCGTGTAACCATTCTTACTCCTGGCAACATACAAATGAAAATATGGAGATGGCTCAGACTTTCCCCAGAATCCTCTGGTTGGATTAGGAAGGGGAAAAGATATAGGAGGACATACATAACAGTTTGTCCATGTGTCTAGAAGAGAAGAGGTAACATTTACAGAGCACCAACTCTGTGCTTCTAGGGATGTTTCCTCACTTGAATATTTTAAAAAATAGACTTTAATTTTGAGAACAGTTTTAGGTTCATAGAAAAACTGAAAAATAGTACATACAGAGAGTTTGCGTATATCTTGAACCCAGTTTCTCCGATTATTAACATCTATATTAGTATGGTACCTTTGTCACAATTACTGAACCAATACTGATCCATAGTTATTAACTGAACTCCTTCCTTTATTTAGATTTCCTTAGTTCCTATCCGATGCTTATTTTCTGTTCCAGAATCCCATCCAGGATACCACATTACATTTGCTTGTCATTTTTCCTTAGGCTTCTCTTGGCTATGACAGCTTCTCAGTCTTTCCTTGTTTTTTGATGACCCTGACAGTTTTGAGGAATATACAGGTCAGGTATTTTGTAGAATGCCCCTCTATGAAAATTTTTCTGATGTTTTTCTGATGATTAGACTGGAGTGCCTCATTGACTGTAATCTCAGTCCTTTACGTTTGATATTTTACAAATGAGGAAACTGAAGTGAATAGAGTTAAATTAAGCACAGCTCCACGGTAGTAAGAGACCTGTGTGATGCCCATGGCTCTGTGTGTTCAGCTGCACTATATTGTTTTTGCAGCTATTATAATCTTATGTTTAAAATATGCCCTATATTTGTTTATTTCACTTATTTCTATAGGGCTTAATTTGTTTTCCCATATGAGAGGGGTCTAATCATCTATTTTGCCAAGGAAAAATGAACAAACAGGTAAATAAAAGCATATAGAAGTATTTAATCAGTTTGGATGTTTAAATAAAGAAAATAGCTGGGTTTATGGTTCTTTGGATGTTCAAATAGCATTCTTCAGCAGACTCCACTACGCTTTTTTAGGGTCAAGTTAAGATAGGTAAAACTATTTAACCATTTCCTCTTCTTCTGCACTCAATTCAAGGGTAGACAAAGCCTCAGGGTAGACCTTTATAGATAAATGCTCTTTCAGGAACCAGGTTTCTCCCTTAAGCATCACAATGAACTTAGGTGGTCAAAGGGACGACTTCTAGGAGGTTAAAACAAACCAACCAACCCATGTGTATGGTGGTGGGAAGGTTTGCTTCATTTGCGGTACTACCTCTGCTACTTCTCCTGCCCCTCTCCTCAATATCTAGTGACATAACTATTCATTAGAGTTATGAATGGAGATAAAAGATGAATTAAATTTGTCCTCCAAGAGACCTCTTTTAGGTCACTGTTTCTGTGTAGATGCAGTGCTGGGGAAATGACTTGCCCAGGGAAGCACAATTGGTAACGACCTATGACAATAGAGCTGTTTGCATGACTTAGCTTAGGAAATTTTAAAATTTGCAGATACCAGGTTCCACTCTAGGCTAATTCAATAAGAGTCCCTAGAGTATGACCTTGACATCAGTATTTCTAGACTGAGAACTACTAACCTATATCCATTAGAAAAAATGCCAAGTTATACATTTTGCCAAAAGTCTTTTATCAATGCACATTTAACTAATTAAGGACATGCCAGTTTCTATGTATACAAAAATGAAAAACAAAAAAGTTTTCAAGGAGCGAATAGTCTAATAGTATCCCTAGTAGGGATAGGGGATGAAGCAGTAATCAAACTACAATGTAATAGGGGCAATAATCACGACAGCTATGAGACGCCAAGGGAGTGCCCTTTAGTGAGTGCTCTGCAAAGCATCAGGAAAGCAAATAGCCAGTTGAACTGGTGGTACCATCTTGCTGTAAAATATAGGGAAAACTACATGACCTCTTTGAGCTTGGTTAAAAAAAAAAAAAAGGTTAGACTACACTACAGCTAAGGTTCTTTGTAGGAAAATGCTATTGTGTGCTAACTGTTTAGCAACATCTTTTGGAGCATGTTTAGAGCACATCACACATAGTTAAAATTTCAAGTTGGCCAAAGTTTGGTACCTATGTAAGTAACCAACCTTCCTTATAAGTGAAACATTTCATACACACAGATGCACACAAATTGGTCATTTTTCCCAGTAACTATTACTGCATAACCAACCACCCCAAACCTTAGTGGATGAAAACAGCAATATTTATTTTGATCCCAAAGCTGTAATTTGGGCAGGGATTCATGGAAATATCTTGTCTCTGCTCCATTAATTATCATCTAGGAATCACCTAGTGCTTTCATTCATATGTCTGGTGGTTGATGCAGGGGATTAAACAGCTGAGAAGCTAGAACAGTCTGGGGCTCCTTGGGCATCTTCTATCTCTAGGTGATCTTTCCACGTGGTCTGCAGCATGGAGACCCAGGGCTGGACGTAGGTGTGTTTCCTAACAGAGCCAGGGTAGTCACACCACTTTTCCCTATCCAGCCTTGGAAATCATACAGTGTTATTTCCTCCATGTTCTGTTGCTAGAAGTGAGTCACTAGACCAACCTCCATTCAAGGGGAGAGGAATTAAACTCTCCTTTTTTATGGGAGGAGTGAAAATATTTGTAGACCACCGTGATCACCAAAGAGCAGAACTTTCTACATGATAACATTTTGTTTTGAACACAGAGCTTCTTTCGATCGTTTAGTTTTATATTATCAACCTTTTATAGTAGATGCAGAAGTTGGCCAATACATAATTAATATTAAGGACTATTCAAAGAAAGAATAGCTGTTTCCCTATGATAGTAATTCTTGAAAAAGTTAAAAGCCAGTGAAGCATGCTAATAATATTTACACAGTATCTATTTTTATGCGTTACTATGTAGATAGTAACACACATCATATCTTTAACTCATTTAATCCTTTCAACAAGTCTATAAGGTAGGTATTTATGTTATTTCCATAATAGAGGCTCATATAGGTGAAGGAAATTTCCCAAGTTCAAAAAGCTATCAATGGGAAGACCAGGGATTTTCACCAATAAGTTCTCACTCGTGAACCAAGGTCTTAACAGTCATACTAACTAGAAGGATCGCAGTTGTCTAGATATTCTGGATAATGAACTTGCTCACAATATTTATAAAACTTCTTCCTTCCAAAGGGTATGGAGTTTGAAACAAACTTATCTTAACTCGTTTTCCCTCATTCGTATTTTGTACTGTGACCCAATATTCTCATTTGCAAATTTAAGAGCGTGCATAAACTAATCGAGTAAAATTTATACTCAACCTTGACTTTCTAGCTTAGAAATCATTACTATATCAATAGAGCTCTCTCTAAAGGCCCAATAAACTTAGATCATGGATTCCCTGTATCTTCTGACAGGGATACACCAAAGCACCTTGTTGTCCACTCTGTCCTTTGAGGGGACAACAAGAAATCTATATCGAACACATGAAACTTGGTTTGAAATGAGTATGTTCCCCTTTAAATACATTCTTTTGTCTTCTCTGCATGGTGCTTTGTCAAAAATGTCTGAATCATTTCACATCTCATTTTTGCATATCCTTATTTGTCTGATGAAAGTAGATGTGATGTAAGCACTGAAGAGAGAAAAACTTTCCAGGAAACACACGTCGCATACTCCACCCTCCCCGCAACATAACACTGATCATGTTAGCAACAAAATGCCTTTCCATTCAGGACTGTGGCTGCAATCTCCATCCAGGGCGGGGAATTGGGTGTTTCCAGAGACTCCTCCTGTGAGGCAGAGGCAGAGGCATCAGCAGTGCTGTGTGCTCAGCTGCCTAATTAGGTCATGGGACAGCCCGGGAAAAGAAATAAGGTGTCAGGTGAGATGGAGATCAGGTAATCACTCTGGAGCAAGGGACAAGGGAGGCAGGGGAGAGTTGAATAAAGGGGACAACAAGGTTGGGGTGGCGGTGGTGGGTGGAGAAAGAGTCCTAGAAATGAAAACCATTTGAATAATCAAACACATAAGAACCCACATCTTCTTTCTATTGCTTTGCATATAGCTGGATGCCTATCTACATTTAAAATTGTAACTCAGAAATATATTCTGGCCCAAACTATATCTTTGCTGTGTCATTTTAGAGACTGGGAAACCAGGGGGTTAGATAGCTTCTGTACTTACTATGTCCCTGTATCCTAGAATCAAATAATCTATGATTATTAACGATGAAGATGCTCAATATATTCATTCAGTCAACTATAGGGTCCTTAAAATATTAAGGTTCTAGGGACATGAAAATGATTGCAATTTAGCTTTTGGCTTCTAGGCAAGACAGACACATATATAAATGTTAGTACAGTGTGATTAATGCTGTAATAGATGCACATGCAATAAAAGATGGGGTAGTTTAGCTGCACACTGGGGCTGTTGGAGAAGGTTCTTCAGAGTGAACTTGGTTGTGGATGGAGGATAAAGCAAGTGTTCTCCAGGAGAAAAGGGTTCCATGGTAGAGAGATCAGTTTTGAATGGCACACAGAACTGAGTACATTAGGGTGTGGTGTGTAGTTTGGGGAATCTGAGAAGGGTATGTGGCATGGGAAATAGGCTGTTAGGAATGTCCAAGCTGAGAAGAACCTTGAACTCCATGTTTGTTTGTTTTTTTAACATCTTTATTGGAGTATAATTGCTTTACAATGGTGTGTTAGTTTCTGCTCTGTAACAAAGTGAATCAGCTATTGAACCCCATATTTTAAAGTATTAATTTAGCATCACATTTACTAACTCTAATTGCTTATAATAACCCAGGAGAAACCTTGCATAAATCTAAAACATCTTTTCATGCCTCAGTTTCCTCATCTGCAAAATAGGGATAATTATTTTGATTTTCATTCCTACTGCCAATACCCAGTTCATAATTTCATTACTGCTTGTCTATACTATTACAGTAATTTTCATACTGCCTTCCCTGACTGTCTCTCCTTCTTAAAGCACATTCTTGTGCCATTACTGGATTAAAGACAAAAACACAACAAAGAATAATAAAAAAAAATACATTATCATCTATCATCAAAGCTCCCCATTCCCAAAGAATAAATTTCAAACTTTCTGAAAAGGCAGTTAAGACTTTCCAACAACTGATTCCAGTCTGATTTTATTTTCTATCCCAATACATCCTATACTCTTGGTTTCTTGGACTGTGTGACCTACTGCATTCTTTTGTTTGATATGGTCCCTCCAATGCGTTACTCTCCTCTCTGCCAACATCTTCTTGTTTAGTTTTCAAGACCCAGCAAAATGTTGCTTATAATAGTCAGAAACAGTATCTTCATCTTCTGAGTTCTTGTTTTTGTTTTTTGCAGTACGCGGGCCTCTCACTGTTGTGGCCTCTCCCGTTGTGGAGCACAGGCTCTGGACGCATAGGCTCAGCAGCCATGGCTCACGGGCCCAGCCGCTCCGCGGCATGTGGGATCTTCCCGGACCAGGGCACGAACCCATGTCCCCTGCATCAGCAGGTGGCCTCTCAGCCACTGCGCCACCAGGGAAGCCCATCTTCTGAGTTCTTAAACAGCCATTGTGTGATCAAAAGAACTACCATATGACCCAGCAATCCCACTACTGGGCATATACCCTGAGAAAACCAATATTCAAAAAGAGTCATGTACCACAATGTTCACTGCAGCACTATTTACAATAGCCAGGACATGGAAGCAACCTAAGTGTCCATCAACAGATGAATCGATAAAGTTGTGGAACATATATATGAAGGAATATTACTCAGCCATAAAAAGAAACGAAATTGAGTTATTTGTAGTGAGGTGGATGGACCTAGAGTCTGTCATACAGAGTGAAGTAAGTCAGAAAGAGAAAAACAAATACCATATGCTAACACATATATATATGGAATCTAAAAAAAAAAATGGTTCTGATGAACCTAGGGGCAGGACAGGAATAGAGACATAGATGTAGAGAGTGGACTTGAGGACATAGGGAGGGGGAAGGGTAAGCTGGGACGAAGTGAGAGAGTAGCATTGACAAATATACACTACCAAAAGTAAAACAGATAGCTAGTGGGAAGCAGCTGCATGGCACAGGGAGATCAGCTTGGCGCTTTGTGACCACCTAGAGGGGTAGGATAGAGAGGGTGGGAGGGAGATGCAAAAGGTAGGGGATATGGGGATATATGTATGCATATAGCTGATTACTATGTTATACAGCAGAAACTAACACAACACTGTAAAGCAATTATACTCCAATAAAGATGTTAACAAAAAAAAAAAAGACCTTGGCTGGAACCCTCTTTCTGCTATTACCATTTGTGATATTTTAGCAAGACACTAACTTCTCTCAGTCCCAGTTTTTTTTCACCATAAAATAGGTAAAATACGGGTAATAATACCTACTTCACAGGGTAGTTGCATGATTTATTATGAGATAACACAGAAGAAAAAACTTTTATAAAGTTTGCAAGCATATGTTAATGCGAGCAACAGTATGGGGTTTCCAAAAGTAGAATAAGAAGTAAAAACAACAGCTACAAGCAGGGGTTAAGTCCCCCAAAGGTCATGTACCCCATGCTTGGTTATAGAAATGTCCCCAAATTTAACTACAATGAGTGTATCTATAGAATTGGAGTAACATTAGTAATATCTACATCATGGAGTTATGAAATGTTTCAACAAGATAACAAATGTGAAAGCATAATATTATGACTAGACAAATATTATTTATTATTTGTTTCTTAAGTCACCATGACCATTCTCTATCCTAAACAGAATTATTTATGTGTACTTCTTGTAACACACGTGAAACTGTTAGAAACTCGAGGGTGAGCTGAGGTTTTAATCATATTTATTCTCCCATGGAATAAATAAGTGAAGCTTATAAGATCAGTGTATTTCTTATCAAAGCCACACAGCACATGTTTGGCAGGAGAGCAGTCTGTGCTTAGGCAAGGCTGCAGTCTGTAATCACAGCATCCTTCTCTGCCTGGGCATTGTTACCTGCATGGTAGTGTGGGTGAAAGACTAGCTTATCTCTTACATATATTTTAGTCTCGAACATCTGAATCATTAGGGGAAAATTCCTTTGCCCTTACTCATCTCTATCCATACAGTTCTTCCTCTGATTTTTATAATCACAATTTCCCACGTTGCTATAGTTGCAGCCCTCATCTTCACGCAATGTTCCTATCTAACCCTGCAATGTACCAGTATTTCCTTTTACATTATAACTTACTGGAAAAATTCAATTTTCACACCTGTCTGGTGGATTTGACTGATACTCTGCTCTCCCTATGTCGATATGACTGAGAATTCCATGCATGTAAAACTGAATGGTGTGGAATGAAAACCAAATGTTAAACTTTAGCTGTAACACAAGAAGCTTCCTTTTGTACTGCACTTTTGTCTTTGGAAGATATGCCTATCACTCAACACTTTTTTATTTTTGCATGGACTACATGAAAAATGATTACTTATATGCACGTACTTCTGGGACATCTTTAATTGATTAGTGTTATATATTGAATGGACAATTGGTTTTAGTGAGGTTCTTTTCCATTAAATGTTGCCTATTTCTAGCCAAGCCTTCCAAATTAATGACAAGCCTGGCATTGGAATCTAATCTGAATACCCCTTTTCAATTTGAAAAATAAGAATTATACAAGTGCCAAAAAAACACTGGAATGTGGTCTTTGCACAAAACTGGTGTCATTACAACTAATGGTCTTGAAAAAGTCTGCTGGTGATTTATGTTGTGAAAGTTACAATGAATATAAGGGACAATAATTCTGCTCCTCATGTTCCAGTAGAGGGTGAGGTGCCTGGGAACAGGCTTTTACAAGTTGATAAACTTTTGGTGCTTTTTCTTTTAAACAAGGAAAATCAATTGATTTTAAACACTTACATAAGTGATTGCTGTTTCTTGTTGTTGTTGTTGTTGTTTGGGGCCATGCCACACAGCATGTAGGATCTTTTTTTTTTTTAATGTTTTTCTATTGTGGTAAAAGTTACATAATATAAAGTATACTATATTAACCATATTTAACTGTAGAGTTCAGTGGCACCAAGTACATTCACATTGTTGTGCAACACTCACCATCATCCATCTCCCAAATTTTTCCTTTCCTAAACTGAAATTCTGTCCCCTTTAAACGCTAACTCACCATACCCCTTCCTCACACCACCCCCCTGCATCTACCAGTGTACTTTCTGACTCTATGAATTTGACTATTCTAGGTACCTAGAATAAGTGGAATCAAACAGTATTTGTCTGCACCTAATGCGTATTGGAATGCATTTTTAAGGTTAACTTAATACATGTCCTGCAAATAGTTTGTAACTTTTTTCCCCTGAACTATATAGTAGGCACTCACCAGCCATCTACTTCATACATAGTGGTATACATACATCAATCCCAATCTCCCCTCCCAATTCATCCCCCCCAACTTGGTGTCCATACATTTGTTCTCTATGTCTGTGTCTCTATTTCTGCTATGCAAATAGGTTCATCTGTACCATTTTTCTAAATTCCACATATATGCATAAATATATGATATTTTTCTCTTTCTGACTTACTTCACTCTGTGTAACAGTCTCTAGGTCCATCCACATCTCCGAAAATAGCACGATTTTGTTCCTTTTTAACACTGAGTAATATTCCATTGTATATATGTACCACATCTTCTATATCCATTGCTCTGTTGATGGACATTTAGGTTGCTTCCATGTCCTGGATATTGTAAATAGTGCTGCAATGAACATTGGGGTGCACGTGGCTTTTTGAATTATGGTTTTCTCTGGGTATATGCCCAGGAGTGGGATTGCTGGGTCATATGGCAGTTCTATTTTTAGTTTTTTAAGGAACCTCCATACTGTTCTCCATAGTGGCTGTATCAATTTACATTCCCACCCGTGTAAGAGGGTTCCCCTTTCTCCACACCCTCTCCAGCATTTATTGTTTCTAGATATTTTGGATAATGGCCATTCTGACTTGTGTGAGGTGGTACCTCATTGTAGTTTTGATCTGGATTTCTCTAATATTTAGTGATGTTGAGCATCTTTTCAGGTGCCTCTTGGCCATTTGTATGTCTTCTTTGGAGAAAAGTCTATTTAGGTCTTCCAACCATTATTTGATCAGCTTGTTTGTTTTTTTTTGATATTGAGCTGCATGCTGTTTGTATATTTTGGAGATTAATCCCTTGTCAGTTGCTTCATTTGCAGATATTTTCTCCCATTCTGAGGTTGTCTCTTCATCTTGTTTATGGTTTCCTTTGCTGTGCAAAAGCTTTTAAGTTTAATTAGATCTCATTTGTTTATTTTTATTTCCATTACTCTAGGAGGTGGGTCAAAAAAGACCTTGCTGTGATTTATGTCAAAGGGTGTTCTGCCTATGTTTTCCTCTAAGAGTTTTAGACTGTCCAGCCTTACATTTAGGTCTTTAATCTATTTTGAGCTTATCTTTGTACATGATGTTAGGGAGTGTTCTAATTTCATTTTTTTACGTGTAGCTGTCCAGTTTTCCCAGCACCACTTATTAAAGAGATTGTCTTTTCTCCATTACATATACTTGTTTCCTTTGTCATAGATTAGGGTACCATAGGTGCGTTGGTTAATCTCTGGGCTTTCTATCTTGTTCCAGGCTTTCTATCCTGGTCTATACTTCTGCTTTTGTGCCAGTACCATACTGTCTTGATGACTGTAGCTTTGTAGTATAGTCTGAAGTCAGGGAGCCTGATTCCTCTAGCTCCATTTTTCTCTCAAGATTGCTTTGGCTATTCAGAGTCTTTTGTGTTTCCACACAAAGTGCAAAAGTTTTTGTTCTAATTCTGTGAAAAATGCCATTGGTAATTTGATAGAGATTGCACTGAATCTGTAGATTGTTTTGGGTAGTATAGTCATTTTCACAATATTGATTCTTCCAATCCAAGAGCATGGTATATCTCTCCATCTGTCTGTGCTGTATTTGATTTCTTTCATCAGTATCTTCTAGATTTCTGAATACAGGTCTTTTGCCTTCTTAGGTAGGTTTATTCCAGGTATTTTATTCTTTTTGCTGCAATGGTAAATAGGATTGTTTTCTTAATTTCTCTTTCTGATCTTTCATTGCTAGTGTATAGGAATGCAAGAGATTTCTGTGCATTAATTTTGTATCCTGCAGCTTTACCAAATTCATTGATTAGCACCAGTAGTTTTCTGGTGGCATCTTTAGGATTTGCTATGTATAGTACCATGTAATCTGCAAACAATGACACTTTTACTTCTTCTTTTCCAATTTGGATTCCTTTTATTTCTTTTCCTTCTATGGTTTCTGTGGCTAGGACGTCCAAAACTATGTTGAATAAAAGTGATGAGAGTGAACATCCTTGTCTCGTTCCTGATTTTAGAGGAAATGCTTTCAGTTTTCACCATTGAGAATGACGTTTGCTATGGGTTTGTTGTATATGGCCTTTATTACGTTGAAGTATGTTCTCACTATGCCCACTTTCTGGAGAGTTTTTATCATAAATGGGTGTTGAATTTTGTCAAAAGCATTTTCTGCATCTATTAAGAAGATTATATGGTTTTTATTCTTCAATTTGTTAATATGGTGTATCACATTGGTTGATTTGCGTATATTGAAGAATCCTTGCATCCCTGGGATAAATCCCACTTGATCATGGTGTACGATCCTTTTAATGTGTTTTTGGATTCTGTTTGCTAGTATTTTGTTGAGGAGTTTTCATCTTTGTTCATGAGTTATATTGATCCGTAATTTTATTTTTTGTGTGTGAATTTTTGTCTGGTATCAGGGTGATGGTGGCCTCATAGAATGAGCTTGGGAGTGTTCCTTCCTCTGCAATTCTTCAGAAGAGTCTAAGAAGGATGGGTGTCAGCTATTCTCTAAATGTTTGATAGAATTTGCCTGTGAAGCCATCTGGTCCGGGACTTTTGTTTGTTGGAAGATTTTTAATCACAGTTTCAATTTCAGTACTTGTGATTGGTTTGTTCATATTTTTTATTTCTTCCTGGTTCAGTCTTGGAAGGTTGTACCTTTCCAATAATTTTTCCACTTCTTCCAGGTCACCCATTTTATTGACATTGTTGCTTGTAGTAGTCTCTTATGATCCTTTGTATTACTGTGGTGTCAGTTGTAACTTCTCCTTTTTCATTTCTAATTTTACTGATTTTTTTTTGATGAGTCTGGCTAAAGGGTTATCAATTTGGTTTACCTTCTCAAGGAACAAGCTTTTAGTTTCATTGATCTTTTCTATTGCTTTCTTTGCTTCTATTTCATTTATTTCTGCTCTGATTTTTATAATTTATTTCCTTCTACTAACTTTGTTCTTTTGTTGTTGTTGTTGTTGTTCTTTCTCTAGTTGCTTTAGGTGTAAAGTTAGGTTGTTTATTTGAGATTTTTCTTGTTTCTTAAGGTAGGATTGTACCGATATAAACTTCCCTCTTAGAACTGCTTTTGCTGCATCCCATAGGTTCTGGGTCATCATGTTTTTGTTGTCATTTATTTCTATATAGTCTCCATGTGTTTGTATTTTTTACAGTTTTTTTCCTGTAATTGATTTCTAATCTCATAGCACTGTGATCAGAAAAGATACCTGATATGATTTCAATTTTCTTAAATTTACTGAGGCTTGATTTGTGACCCAAGATATGATCTATTCTGGAGATGTTCCATGAGCGCTTGAGAAGAAAGTGTATTCTGTTGCTTTCGGATGGAATGTCCTATAAATATCAATTAAGTCTACCTGGTCTAATTTGTCATTTAAAGTTTGTGTTTCCTTATTAATTATCTGTCTGGATGATCGGTCCATTGGTGAAAGTGGGGTGTTGACATTCCCATTATTGTGTTACTGTCAATTTCCCCTTTTATGGCTGTTAGCATTTGCCTTATGTATTGAGGTGTTCCTATATTGGGTGCATAAATATTTATAATTATTATATCTTCTTCTTAGATTGATCCCTTGATCATTATGTAATGTCCTTCCTTGTCTCTTGTAACATTCTTATTTTAAAGTCTATTTTATCTGATGTGAGTACTGCTACTCCACCTTTCTTTTTTTTTTTTTTTTGTGGTACGTGAGCCTCTCACTGTTGTGGCCTCTCCCATTGCAGAGCACAGGCTCCGGACGCTCAGGCTCAGTGGCCATGGCTCACAGGCCCAGCCACTCCGCAGCATGTGGGATCTTCCCAGACCAGGGCACGAACCTGTGTCCCCTGCATCGGCAGGAGGACTCTCAACCCCTGCGCCACCAGGGAAGCCCTCCAGCTTTCTTTTGATTTCCATTTGCATGGAATATCTTTTTCCACCCCCTCACTTTCAGTCTGTATGTGGCCCTAGGTCTGAACTGGGTCTCTTGTAGACAGCATATATACACGTGTTGTTTTTGTATCCATTCAGCAGTCTGTGTCTCTTGGTTGGAGCATTTAATCCATTTACATTTAAGGTAATTATCAATATGTATGTTCCTATTACTATTTTAATTGTTTTGGGGTTTTTTTTGTAGGTCTTTTCCTTCTCTTGTGTTTCCTGCCTAGAGAAGTTCCTTTAGCATTTGTTGTAGAGCAGCTTTGGTGGTGCTGAATTCTCTTAGCTTTTGCTTGTCTGTAAAGCTTTTGATTTCTCCATTGAACCTGAATGATATCCTTGCTGGGTAGAGTAATCTTCGTTTTCCCTTTCATCACTTTAAATATATCCTGCCACTCTCTTCTGGCGTGCAGAGTTTCTGCTGAAAAATCAGCTGATAACCTTATGGGGATTCCCTTGTATGTTATTTGTTGCTTTTTCCTTGCTGCTTTTAATATTTTTTCTTTGAATTTAACTTTTGTTGGTTTGATTAATATGTGTCTTGTCATGTTTCTCCCTGGGTTTATCCTGTATGGGACTCTCTGTGCTTCCTGGACTTGGGTGGCTATTTCATTTCCCATGTTAGGGAAGTTTTCAACTATAATCTCTTCAAATATTTTCTCAGACACTTTCTCTTCCTCTTCTTCTTCTGGGACCCCTAAAATTCGAATGTTGGTGCATTTAATGTTGTCCCAGAGGTCTCTGAAACTGTCCTTATTTCTTTCATTTCTTTTCATTCTTCTTCCCTTATTCTGGTCCACAGCAGTGAATTCCACCATTCTGTCCTCCAGATCACTTATCCGTTCTTCTGCCTCAGTTATTCTACTATTGATTCCTTCTAGTGTAGCTTTCATTTAAGTTATTGTGTTGTTCATCACCGTTTGTTTGTTCTTTAGTTCCTCTAGGTCCTTGTTAAACATTTCATGTATTTTCTCCATCTGTGCCTCCATTCTATTTCTGAGATTTTGGATCATCTTTACTGTCATTACTCTGAATTCTTTTTCAGGTAGATTGCCTATTTCCTCTTCATTTATTTGGTCTTGTAGGTTTTTACCTTGCTCCTTTGTCTGTAGCGTATTTCTCTGTCATCTCATTTTTGTTGATGTGTGGGGCTGTGTTCCTGTTTTGCTGGTATTTGGCCTGAGGTGTCCAGCACTGGAGTTTAGGCAGTTTTGTGGAGCTGGGTCTTGGTGCCAAGATGAGGACCTCTGGGAGAGCTCACACTGATTAATATTCCCTGGGGCCTGTGAGAAGATGCGAACTCCATGTCTTCCTACTCTGCCATTAGATCACCAGCTCATTACAAAAGATAAAACTCAGGAACAGCCAGATGGGAGAGATGCAGAGGGAAGGGTAGGGAGAGAGGGCTCAGAGCTTCCATGCCTTCTCCAGGCTGCCATTCTCTCCAAATCTCCAGCATGTGGGATCTTAGTCCCCTGACCAGGGATGAAGCCCACTCCTATTGCATTGGAAGTGTGGAGTCTTAACCACTGGACTGCCAGGGAAGTCCCCCATAAGTGATTGTTGTTATCATTATAGTTACCCACAAAATACTAAATCAAGGCTCCTATCTGACAAAATCTACCAAGCATGAAGTGCCAAATTCTGAACCTTTGAGTGTGGGCTTCAAATGTAGTCAAAGCAGGGCAGAAGGACAGTACAGGGAGAAACGAACGATGAGCTAGCATCTACTATGTGCTGGGCACTATGCAAAGGGATTCCCTCTCATCACTTCAGTTCTCTTCTGAACAACCCTGTGAGGGAGATGGTATTATTTTCACTTTACAGATGAGTACATCGGGACTCAGACTTTAGACTTGTCAGACTCCAAAGCCCAAGCTCTACCTACCTCACAAAATGGATGAAGTCAATGAATGAGACTACAAAAGTTTGAATCAAAGAGAATTTCTGCTATTAAAGAAGCTTTCTGCAGTCTTGGCAATGTTTCTGGTCTTGAACATACATATTAAAAAGCATCTTGAACTTTTGTGGAATCAAGATCTCTCCAATTGGTATATTGCAATGTAGGAACATAGTGTGTTAGGTGAAGAATATTAACCCAATTCTCTAATTATTCCCAAGAAAAATTAGATTTCCTTTATCACCAAATGCAGGCTGACAAATGACATTCATAGTGTGAGTACTGAACAAATGCCTGTGGTAGACAGAGTATAAAGAGAGTATTAGAAATAGGATGTGGGCACAGGAGGTAAGGGGGTGGAGGGAAAAACCATAAAGACAACAGGAGAGTTGAAGAGGACTCTTGTTGTTGTTGTTGTTACTTCCATCAGCTATTTTGCAGATGATGATACTAAGCTCAGAGTTTTGCAGCTGAATCCCACCTCACAGTAGGTTGGTTTCATGGCTGGGTTTGAAATATCCTACAACAGTTATGTTAGCAGATAGTTCTATTTGCATTGTTATCTGTGGGTTTAATGGCAAAATGATCTTTGGGGTTTGAGGTTATTATAAAGCTGATGGCTCTAGATTAAATTAGACTAACCCTGAGTGGAAATTCAGATTTCAGTGGCCCCTGAAAATACTGCTACGACTACAACCACTACAACTACCACTACTACTACTACTGCTGCTGCTGCTATCTTAAGAGATAGATAGTAATATATAGTTCTTTGTAATTTACAAAGTATTTCCTCATCTATCATGTTATTTGATCTTCATAATAACCCTGCATTAGTGTTATAGGAGAAGAGAACATCCATGAAAACATGTTTTAGTCCTGTTAAAATTTCAAGTTGAGGTCTTTGCTTCTCAATTTTTGATATCTTTTCCAGCACTTTAAAATGGTCACATTTTTCTTATCTATATCATGAAGATGGTAATACCATCTCTTTCTGTCTCCAGGGTCATTGAAGAAATCAAATGAAACACTATTGTGAAAATGCTCAGGAAACTGCAAAGCTCTTTTTCCTTAGTATTGTTGGGAGGCACTTATTACACAGGAGCTCCATGAAGGAAAATATGATGCCTAATTTGTTGTCTTAAAAAGGGGTGTAATGTAGTAATTAGAACAGAGACTCGAGTTAGACTGCATCAGATGACTTCTAGCTCTGACAGTTACTAGCTGTGTGACCTTGGGCAAGTTACTTAACCTCTTTGTATTTTAGTTTCCTCATCTGCAAATTAGAGATCATAGAATTGATGTGAGGATTAAATATATATATATGTTGGGCTTCCCTGGTGGCGCAGTGGTTGAGGGTCTGCCTGCAGATGCAGGGGACACGGGTTCATGCCCCGGTCCGGGAGGATCCCACGTGCCACGGAGCGGCTGGGCCCGTGAGCCATGGCCGCTGAGCCTGCGCGTCCGGAGCCTGTGCTCCGCAACGGGAGAGGCCACAACGGTGAGAGGCCCGCGTACCGAAAACAAACAAACAAACATATATATATATGTTTAATCCTTGGACTTAATGTGTCAGACACTATTAAAAGTATTTTATATATTACATAAAATGCTTTCAATAGTATTTGACAAATACTCAGTTCTATTTAAGTGTTAGGTTTTCCTATTAGCTATGGTTACTACTATGGTTTGACATATTGTAGATAATCAATAATACAATTTTTTGAATACATAAATAAAGTAATCAACATAGAGCAGGTGGGACAGTATTGTAGTCCAGTATTGTAAGAAAGGAACAGAAATTCTAGAAACAATTTGCCCTACCACCTAGTAAAATAATGGATGCTCATAATGATAACTGAGTCATCCAGGAAAGTTACAAATAAGTTCAGAAGCCAAAGAGATAACTGTAAGATTTTCCTGTATGTTGTGGATAAAGTACTCTTGCATGTCTTTCATGTAATTATTAGCACAAACTAGTGATGTACATGTAGAGATAAGAAAATTTGATAGTCACGGAGGTTCATTGGTCCAAAATCACCTGGGAATGTGTGGACAGCAGGAATCCAGATTTTCTGAATTGGGTACATCTTCTATCACCCTAGACCCCACTCAAAGTCTTTACCTGTCAGACACAGTACTATGATACCACGTCACTGAAATCATTTGTCTTTCTGTTCAGCTTGCAGTCTTCTCCTTATCCTCCTAACCAAGAGAAAGAGTAGTGGGGAGTGGGAGTAGGGAAGAGAACAAGCATTCTGTGAGCACTTAATTAGCATCAGGCCTCTTGAACGGCATGCCATTTGCTCTTTTTCTCCCCAGATTTATTGGGGGTATAATTGACAATAAAATGGTATATATTTAGGTGTACAATGTGATGATTTGTTATACATATGTATTGCAAAATCATTACCACAATCAAGTTAATTAACACATATATCACCTCATAGTAACATTTTTTTGGTGTGTGGTGCGAACGCAAGATTTACTCTCTAGCAAATTTCAAGTATACAATACAATATTATTAATTATAATTAGCATACTGAACATTAGACCCTCAGAAATTATTTTATAACTGAAATTTTGTACCCTTTGACCAACATCTCCCCATTTCCCCTCTGTCCCCCCAGCCTTTGGCAACCACCATGCTAGTCTCTGTTTCTATGAGTTTGACTTTTAGATTCCACATATAAGTGACACCGTACAGTATTTGTTTTTATTCTCTGGCTTATTTCGCTTAGCATAATGCTCTTTAGGTTTATCCATGTTGTTGCAAATGGC
Source organism: Lagenorhynchus albirostris (assembly GCF_949774975.1). Taxonomy (NCBI): domain Eukaryota; kingdom Metazoa; phylum Chordata; class Mammalia; order Artiodactyla; family Delphinidae; genus Lagenorhynchus; species Lagenorhynchus albirostris. The sequence goes on from NC_083095.1 coordinate 81,339,225, forward strand.
AGGATTTTCTTCTTTATGGCTGAGTAGTATTCCATTATATACCACATTTTCTTTATCCATTAATCCATCAACAGACATGTAGGCTGTTTCCATATCTTGGCTATTGTGAATAGTGCTACAATGAACATGGGATGCAGATTTTTTTTTGAGATACTGATTTCAAGCCTTTTGAATGCATACCCACAAATGGGATTGTCGGATTATGTAGTAGTTCTATTTTTAATTTTTAAAGGAACCTCCATAATGTTTTTTGTAGTAGCTATTTTAATTTATATTCCCACCAACAGTGCACAAGGATTCCTTTTTCTCCACATTCCTGCCAGTACTTAGCTCTTGTCTTTTTGTTAATAGCCATTCTAACATGTGTAAAGTGATATCTCTTTGTAGTTTTGATCTGTATTTCCCTGATGATTAGTGCTTTTGAGCACCTTTCATATACCACTTGGCCATTTGTATGTTATCTTTGGAAAAATGTCTGTTCAGGTCCTTTGCCTGTTTATTTATTTAAAGAGCCCTTTATTTTATTTAATTTATTTTTTTGGCTGTGCTGTGAGGCTTGCGGGATCTCAGTTCCCCAACCAGGGACTGAATCCAGACCCTCAGCAGTGAAAGTGCTGAGTCCAAACCATTGGACTACCGGGGAATTCCCTGCCCATTTTAATTTTTATTTTATTTTTTAAATAAATATATTTATTTTATTTATTTATTTTTTGGCCGCACTGGGTCTTCATTGCTGTGCACGGGCTTTCTCTAGTTGCGGCGAGCGGGGGCTACTCTTTGTTGCAGTACATGGGCTTCTCATTGCAGTGGCTTCTCTCGTTGCGGAGAATAGGCTCTAGGTGCATGGGATTCAGTAGTTGTGGCACGTAGGCTCCAGAGCGCAGGCTCAGCAGTTATGGCAATTGGGCTTAGTTGCTCCGTGGCATGTGGGATCTTCCTGGACTAGGGCTCGAACCCGTGTCCCCTGAATTGGCAGGCAGGTTCCCAATCACTGTGCCACCAGGGAAGCCCCCTGCCCACTTTTAAATGGGATTGTTTGTTTGTTTTTTACGCTATTGAGTTGTATGAGTCCTTTATATATTTTAGATATTAACCACCTATCAGATATATGGCTTGCAAATATTTTCTCACATTCTGTAGGTTGCCTTTTAATTTTGTTGATGGTTTCCTTTGCTGTGCAGAAGCTTTTTTGTTTGATGTAGTTCCACTTGTTTACTTTTGCTTTTGTTGCCTGTGCTTTTGGTCATATCCAAAAAGTCTTTGCCAAGACCAATGTCAAAGAGCTGTTCCTAGAGTATATGGTTGTAGTTACTATGTTTGATTTTAATTCATTTTGAGTTAATTTTTGTGTATGGTGTAAGATAGGGGACCAATTTCATTCTTTTGCATGTGGATATCCAGTTTCCCAGCACCATTTGTTGAAAAGGCTATCCTTTCCTCATTGTGTATTCTTGGCTCCCTTGTCAGATCAAATATTAGTTGACTGTATACGTGTAGGTTTATTTCTGGGCTCTCAATTCTGTTCCACTGGTCTTTGTCTTTTTTATGCCATTATCATACTGTTTTCATTGTATCTTTGTGGTATAGTCTATACCACAGGAAGTGTGATGCCTCCAGCTTTGTTCTTTTTGTTTTTTTCCAGAATGTCTTTGGCTACTCAAGGTCTTCTGTAATCCCATACTAATTTTAGGACTGTTTTTTCTATATCCATGAAAAACGCCATTGGAATTTGGATAGGGATTTTACTGAATCTTAGATAGCGTTGGGCAGTAAGGACATTTTAATAATATTAATTCTTCCATTAAATGAAAACAGGATATATTTCCATTTATTTATGTCTTTAATTTTTTATCAACATGTTATAGTTTTCAGAGTTTAGATCTTTCATCTCCTTAGCTAATTTTATTCTTAAACATTTTATTGTTTTGATGCTACAATAAATGGGATTTTCTTAATTTCTTTTTCATATAGTTCATTGTTACTGTATAGAAACACAACTGTTTTTTGTATGTTGGCTTTGTATCTGCAACTTTACTGAATTCCTTTATTATTTTTAACAGTTTTTTTTGTGGAGTCTTTAGGGTTTTACTCTTTACTGGAATATGGGGTAGATGGAGTAAATCAGCTAGGCTTGAGTGATTTAGCTAAGACTGAATAGCTGGCAGGTAGCTGAGAAGAATCTATACCACAATGTGACTCCAAAGCCAGGTTCTTTCCACCTCATAGGGAAATTGCCTCATGTAGCCTATCCCTACAGCAAGAGCTGCCATGAGCTCTGTGTGAAGCAGCTTTGCATTTACAGAATAGCCCTTAGAGAAACCTCCTGATCATTCAGTGATTACTGATCTTTTAGCAAATCAGACTGCTTTTGCCAAGATAGTGCCAGACCTGGTATTTTATGCCTTAGTTTAGAATTTCTCAAAATGTGGAATGTGAGCTAAAGATTCTTCTTATTAAAATTCTAATCACTGTATATTTATTTTAATGTTTTCAAAAATATAATTAGTTATTGTAACAGGAGAAAGAGAAAATTTCCTCAATAAAGAATTCATTGAGTAAAACATTTATCAATTATCTTAAGGAAAACATTATATAAATAAAAATACAAGTGGTGGGTGGACATGGTAAAATTCATAGAAGGAAATCATGGGAGGAAACCAATTATATTGAAGTGTAATTATCAAAACATTAGAAAAAAAATTATAATATAGTAATATACATGCTTCTTTAAGATATTAAATAACTAGTTCTAGAGGCAGGTCTAATAATGATCACAGTTTTGAAGTAGTGACGAGCATAAGTGCTATTTTGAGAGATCTGCAGTAACTGCCATGTGATAGGAAAATATCTGTGCTTTCTCTTGGTGTCAAAGTCACAAGCACTGCTAATATCACTTGCTTTATTGCCTGTGTTCATAGCTGAAAGAACAATACACATCAGTTAGAAGTTACGGCAATTCAGATATGATTCTGCCCCTTTAAATGCCCTTTGAATTAAGAACCTCTAGTCAGGTGTCCAAACGAACTGGGTTTAAATCCCACTGCTAGCAAGTAACATCTGTGTTATCTTAGCAAGTGACCTAGGCTCTCTAAGCTCCCAAAGGGGGAGGTGATAACAGAATTTATGGAGTTTATGGGTTGGTAGAGTCTAGGTTATGCACAGAAAGTGCTTGGCATAGTGCAGGAATTCACTAAATGTTATAAACGTGCTCCTAACGTTCCAAAGATAGTGGGGCGAGCATTCAGTCAGCAGGGGCTGCATTCCATGAACAGTCTAACTATCAGAGACGTACTCAATTTCTTAATTCCCCCCATGGGGCTCAAATGAAAAGATTCAATTTTTCTGGGGAAAATTCATGATAACACTAAATGAGCGTGCTTTTGTTTAAACTTGCATTTTGTGACTAAGAAAAAATGATTCCATTGAGGCATGCATGTAGAAGAGTGGATGGAAACGTGGATATTAAATACCTGTAGTGTTTTTAGGGTACACAATAACGGGGAAAGATGATATATGCAGTGCATTGTCTGAAGCAGTAAGCAGTAAAAGTGACGACATTAATAAGGGGAACAGCATTTACCAAGGTATTTCATGAGTCGGGAAAGTATCAAGATTTTCTCTTTCTAATGTAGTCTGCTATGCTATTGTACGGGTTGGATCTACTCTATGAAACAGTTCCTCATTATCGGTTAGAGAGTGGCAGACTCCCTCATGATCTGCTCCACTTTAATGCTTTTAAAGTGAGTGAATTTAATATTCAAAATGAAAAATGTGCAGGCAGATTTTACTTAATGGGAATTTGTCCACTTTGCTTCTTGGTAAAAACCCTGCATCAGGAATGAAATTTGGGAAGAGTTTAGATAAAAGAGTTTGAAAATAGTTACTGATGAGATGTGATACTTACTGTTAAGTAGAAAGCATGAAAGATCATTCCCAGTTCACCTGAATGAGAAGTTAACAGTGCACATTGCTCTTGTAATGGGGCTGACATTCAAGTCTTTGGAGAGGATTATATATGTGAAAAGAAGTCCGTGGAGAGGACATTATGATATCAAGACAATGACAAAACAAATTTCAATGCAAATCTATAGAAACCATATTACAATGTCAAGGCGAAAGTAAAATGTAAGTCTAGAGAGACCATTTTACAATGTCAAGACAATGGTAAAACAATGTCATTGAAAGATTATTGAGACCACATTGCCATGTTAAATTACAGTGTCAAAACATTATCATTGCAACTCTTTAGAGATCATGTACCTCTTTTAAGATAACAGCAAAACAATGGAACTTGAAATAGCAAACAGTGGAACAAAGGAATTTTATGTAAGTCCCTGTTACTATCAAGAGAAGATGGTAAAAATGTAGAGGCAAGTCAAAAGGTTGTAAAGGAAACAAACAGTGACAAACTATAAGATTGTGCAGTACATCCAGTTAGCGTTCAACTTTATTCCTGATTTGAAGTAAAGTTAAGTTTCTCAAGTAGTGATGTTCTAAACTTCAGAATTAAGACTGCAAACAAGTTTAGCCAAAGAATGGCAAAAAAGTCGGGATGAGCGACTGAGATATTAGATCCATATAAGCAGCTGATTTATAGAATTAGAATCTCACTCCTCTTCCCAAATAACTGGATTATTGTTTTAATTATTCAGGTGAATTGTCTTCCTAGCATGAAGTTCACAAATCCTGCTTCTGATTCCTGCTTTGTCTGTGACCTCTGTTTGTGATGTAGCGTCCATCACTCACTGTTAAACTTAGCTTCAGCTCACAGTTATCACTATGTGTCAATCATTGTGCTAGACACTGTGGGTAAAATGGATTTTCCCTCTTTCTTATGAAGCCGAGAAGAATAAGGAAACTACCCATACACAGACGATGTATGGGTAGTCCATCAAAGATGATGGTCACAAACAGGGTGTAGAAAGAGGGCTTTCTAATTGCAGCCCTGCTGCCCTCTTCTTGCTTTGTGAATTTGGGTACACTGCCTTCTGAGCTATGTGTAGGGTTCTCTGTATAGAAGACAGGGAGGATACACATGTGGTTGCTACCACTTCCGTTCTACAAACTGGACTGGGAATGCAAGGCTGTGCGCCTTGAACAAGTTGCTTAGCTTTTCTGGATTTATTCATCTGTATAACGAGGGTGTTGATTGAGGGTGCTTTTCTAGTTCTAAATCTGTTTTTTAGAATTAACTAAAATGTTTATGCTATGTATGAACAAACTATCTGTCAAAACTGTTGTCATAACCCATCCCACCCACCACACACCCAATTAGGTGCCATTCCTTTTTTTGGGCGGCCACACCGCGAGGCATGCAGGATCTTAGTTCCTCAACCAGGGATTGAATCCATGCCCCCTGCAATGGAAGTGCGGAGTCTTAACCACTGGACCGCCAGGGAAGTCCCAGGCCATTCTTTTTTTATAGGTTTTCATCTATTTTAAGATTCTTACAAATGAATTTGCTGCAGACTTTTAAGCTAAAATGATCGCTATGAATACTTATGGATATAATTTCATATATATATTTCAGTTTTATATGTGTGTGTGTGTGTGTATATATATATATATATATAAAACTATGGTTTAGAAATAGAGACAATGAGAATAGGAGGAAATGTTATAGAACATCTCAGAAGCTTGGAATCTTTGAATAACTCCTGGAGGGTTAGGGAGTTAGAGGAATAGAATGTATTGGTAAGCCTCCTTGCCTCTGCTTTTTAATATGGTATGTGATAAACATAAACTCACTAGAGACTTAGAATGAACCATAAAAGAGCTTATTTTAGCATTGCACTAGATACAAATGGTGGAAGTGCACAATTGATACTATTAATTCAGAATTTTTCTGTTCTTTGTCCAAATTTCTCAAATCCTTACATAGCCTTTTTTTTTTCAGAAAAAAAAATTGAGGCTAAGAAAGGTTAATTCACTTGGAATAAGCCACATTGCTAACATGTGTCTGTGTCAAGAATGGGATCAAGATTTATCACACTTTACAATCTGTGATCAACTAACAGTATAATCAGTGACAAAGGAAAAAACTGGATTCCATTATAATTCCTGCACTGACCGCCATCAGCCAAGGAGCCTGTCCTCTGTCCTTTATTTACTTATTTATTTTGCATGACACCATTTATTCAATGACAAATTCTGAGGGTCTACAATCTCAGATGGTCATTAGTCTATTTTCTCCTCTATCTTCAACCTCTTCCTCAAACTGGCTTTTTGCCTGAGGTAGAAAAACATAAATCTCACACACCTTTAAGAAAGTCTTTCATTAGCAGCATTTTTTCATCTAGCTTTTCCTTCTCATGGCCAAGCCTCTCAAAGGACTAGCTTCCCACCTGCCATTTACATTTATGTCTTATCCTTTCTAAATCTGAGTATTTGTGGCTTTTATCGATTCTCAGCTATTATTTTTCTCAAATACTGCCTCTCCCACATTCTATTTTTCTTTTTAGAATGTTTTATAGGTGTATGTTGGACCCTCACATTCCAGTTTCCATGTTTCTAATCTTTCTTCATATTTTCCAAATATATATTCTCTTATGTGGCATCAGGGCAATTTCCTCAGATCTTTCTTCTAGTTCACTATTCCTCTCAACTTTGTTGCTTCTGTTGTTTACCTGTCTGTCTCATGTTTAAACTTTGTTTTAGTGTCAATGACTGTGTTTTTTGCTGTGTATTTTTATTTTTAAAAATAGTAACTTTCCTCCCAAATTTCCTAGTATTTATTGAGTTTCTTCCCCTCATGTTTCCTCTTTATTTTACTTTATTATTTTCACCAACCATTTTTTAAAGTCTCTATTTGATAGTTCTATCATGACAAATTCTGAGGGTCTACAATCTTCCTGAAACATCAGTATGCTCCTTTCTCATGATACATTGTTTCTTCTGCGTGTGTACATGTTAGTGTTGTGTGTGTGTACACTTTGGACTATAAACTTCAGCTCATCTTCAGCAGGGCAGTCATGTGGTCTCCTTTTGCTTCTGGGGTTGAAGGTACATCCTTCCCAAGATATTTTTTGCTTCTGGAAGTTATTCTAGGATTATCGATGGCTGAAGACCACTTTTTATGTTGTCCTATTTTTGATAATTCTTAGACCACATTTGTAGTTTAATTCAAACTCAAAATCCAAATGGGAGTAGGTCCAAGTTTTAGGATTCTCAGAGGAGAGTATTTTCTCACCAGAGACGAGGCTCAGAGACACAAGTAACTGTCATTTCCCTGCACAATATGAGAGACTTTTTTCTTTTCCTAATCTACTTTTCCACTAAGGATGTAGCATTTCTGGAGTCCCACGTCTTGTAAGGATCTCAGCTCCAATTCCCTATGTCATATGGGCCCACAAGGCATCATCAACTGTTCCTACATGAAAGTCGAAATCCAAACCACTTGCTTTCTCAGCCTGAAGTTATTCTCTCTTGATTCTCCTCCACCATTCTGATCCCTTTCCTTTCCTCAGTCTCCTTCATAAGCTTGTTCTTCCCTTGTTATTAGTCTTCTCCTAGAGATTGCAATGTCCAGTAATCAACAGATTCTATAACTCTCTGCTCACCCAAAATCTCTTGAAAATATCCCATCATTGCTTATTAGGGTGAACCCTTTACCCAACTCCATGCTTCATCCCCTTTAATCTCTTCTTCATACCAAGGCTGGAGTGAATTTACTGCAAACACACACATGCACAGACACACAAATAAAATAATACCCTCTCACGGCATGTAAACCCTTAGGATCTGTTTCCTGGAGAGCTCTCCTGTACCTAGTTCCAGTTTTCTAGCCATTATGAACTGCTTTAGTCTTGCTTTTTAAAACCTCTTTGCTTCTGTACCTAGTATTCCTCTGTATGTTACAAAATTTTAATTGTTAACTTTTACTTGTGGTATGTCTTTTTTTTTCTTCGTACACAAATGAGTATAATGCACTCAGAAATTTTAAAAATGAATCTATGGAAAATCAACGTACAAGAGCTCATTGTACATAGAAGCATGGATCCCAGAAAGTTCTGTGGTTGCAATAAGGAGTAGCTCTGACCTCTTCTATGCACCTTTTTGTCCTTTTCTCCAATAATCTTTCCTTCCATATCTAGTTGTTATGCTGTTTTGGAAGTAAGGCCCATGACTGAAAGGAGTACATCAGGATTAGTACCAGGGACATGAGTTCCTCAATAATCATTGATCTACCTGTGAATCCTAGAGAATTTAACACAGCTCTATAGCAACACTTGCATTTGGAAATATGTTATTCCTAAATATTAAAAACTACATTTACTCTGCTGACAACAGTGTTACTCTCAGGAGTAAAGGCATTATTTTTACTTTCTTCAAGGCAGCAAGTACCTTGCTGCTCCAGACTGGTTAGCTCTTCTTTCCTCAGTTTACTCATCCACAAAATGGGGATAATAAAAATACCTATGTTTTCAGTTATTTGGAGATTAAATGAATAAATGGCTAATAGTGCTTAGAACAATGCCTAGTATTGAGCAAAAACTCAGTAGAGATTAACTCATTATTGTTAATTTTCCCATCATTTTTCTCTCACCTAATCAGATAAATTTTTAGAGAAAAATAATGAATATTTTAAGTAAAACAAAATGTACTTCTCTGTTAAGGTTCTCGTTCCTATCACGGTCAACTTTGGAAATAGGATCCGTTAGCAGTCCTTTATTTATTGGTATGATCTACAAACGTTGTATCTCTTTGATTTCATGTTAATTATGAAATGAGAATTTTGTCCTCTATTAAAGCTATTCGATTATTAGCAATTATAGGAGGAAGATTTTGGAAAGTAGAAGGCATCTTAGAAAATTCAAGATAATGCTTTACTCTATTATCACATAAAGCCCCTGTGGCTACTACAATCCAACTTATTTCCTACCCACTCTTACCTGCTGGGAAATCTTTATCTTGTAAACTACTTCCTGTAACTTTGTATTTCTTGTATTGGGATTAGAGAGCTAAGAAAGACCTATGGGATTGTGTTCTCTCTCCACTTTTCCCTAGTCTGTGTATATCCTGCTTTAATGTCTTGGGAGGATTATGAAATACCAAGTATAGAAACTACGATTATAATGAGGTTTTCCCAGCATGTATCAAGTAATAAAAGGTCATTAGATGAACAACTGTTCTCACTATAAGACTGATGGAGTCATCTTGTAAGAACATAAATCTAACATAAATTGAATGAATACTATTCATTAAATAAAAGATTGATACTATTTCTAAAATGTCTCCTGAAACCCCAAGATTCCTTGGAGAGAAACAAATGGTCTATGAGTTAAACGTTCTAACTTGCTTCTTTTTCTGGGAATTTTGCTTGCAAGTTCAAGACACCTTATTTGCTTGTTGAAATAATAACTGGAACATGAAACTGAGGGGTTTTCCCTTAAATGGGCCTGGTACTCTTCTTGAAAAGAAGTTTTCGACTCCCTTGATATATCATCTTACTTCTTACTTTTCATTATAAGAGAAAGCTATGGATAAACAAAGACCAAGATATGAAATTGAGGAAGTGACAGATTAAATTTAGGAAATTAGGACACCAAATCCAAGTAAGGATTTAGTCAAAAGTCTTAAGTTACAAGAGTTTAGTCAGAAGTACAGAGTAAAATAAATCGTGACGGAGGAATTTTCTACTGTTCACTTTAATAGCAGAACAGATGTTTTAGTAGCCTTTTAGAAGTAAAATTCACTTTCGTCTACCACACTCATATTGCCCATTTCAATTGTCAAACTCTAAGAACTATTCTATTTTGATACTTCTTTTTCTAACTTTATTTTGAAATAATTTTGAATTTACAGAAAAGTGTGCAAAAAGTACACATATACCTCTTATTCAGCTTCCTCTAGTTGTCCTATATAACCATAGTACCAGTATCAAAACCAGAACTTCGTGTCAGTACAAGTCTACTAATTAAACTAGAGACCAAATTTGAATTTCACTAATTATGCCACTAATTTTTTTTTTTTTTTTTTTTGCGGTACGCGGGCCTCTCACTGCCGTGGCCTCTCCCGTTGCGGAGCACAGGCTCCGGACGCGCAGGCTCAGCGGCCATGGCTCATGGGCCCAGCCGCTCCGCGGCATGTGGGATCTTCCCGGACCGGGGCACGAACTCGTGTCCCCTGCATCGGCAGGCGGACTCTCAACCACTGTGCCACCAGGGAAGCCCGCCACTAATTTTTTTGGTTTTGTACAGTTCTGTTGTTCCTTAGCGTTAGAATATCCAGCCAAGACACTGTTTTCCTCAGTTATGCAGATCAGTTCTTTGGTTCCCCACCCCTTCAGTGTGGTTATGTTACTCATTTGAAATACAGCTGTACGGTAAGGTTTATTTGTTGTAGTTTGCATTCCATTTGGGTTCCCCCACATCCTGATCAACTTTGATTCATTATCTTATTGGAATGTAAAATAATATCATGATTTTAAAAGTCAGAGCTATACAAAATGGTATACTCAGGGAGATGTCACTCCCTCCCCATCTCTACTCAATCCTATTCTACAATTTTTCTGTCACTTCTCTACTCACCCGCTCTAGAGGACCAGTCTCTTTAGTTTAGTTTCTGGTTCATTCTTCCTGTATTTATTTTCCAAAATTAGCAGATACATGTGTAGTTTTTATATCCCCTTCTTTCTTACTAGTTCTGAAACTCTCGATCTAGCTTTGATATAGGTTCTTTTCATATAAGATTTGAAAATTTCCTGAAGATTTCATATATTTTCTTCCAGACCAATATCATCAGAACTTCAAGTAGCCAATGATTCTGTCAGACAATGTCTCATTATTTCAGATCTGATTTTTATTAGCCCTATTACTGAAGTTTTGTTATTATTATTTATCTTATGAGAGCTTGGTGTCCACTGTCTGCCTTAGATTTCATTTTCAGAGGCCGTTTATCACTTCTGAGACAGGTCACAAAAAGGTTGCTCTCGTTAAAAACAAGTAGAAATACCAGGCATCTTTCAGCTTCAGAATTCATCTTCTTGGAAGGGGGCGGGTAGAACATGTGTTTTCTGACCTTGACCAGGTCTAACCTGGTCCTTAACTTTGTGGCATGCAGCCTCTCCAGTTTTACATGGCTATGGGAATAGATTCTCCACAAAGAAAGCAGCAGGCACACCATTAAATGACATTTCATTCTTTCTTTAATGATCCGTTTCTTTGCTCTTGGAACAAGTCTTTAAAGATTACAAGTGTGTCTCAGGGGAAAAAAAAATAGAAGTATAGTAAAACCAAAACTTGAGCAAGTTCACAAAGAATCAGAAGGGGGTGGACGAGGTATTAGAATATAAATAGAAAGTACAGTATTAGCTCCAAACAAATGCTTTCAAAGTCTTTGTGTGCACTGACAGCTTCAGATATTTGATGTAAATGAATTTTTCTCTAGAAACAATGGAATCTGTAGCTTGTGGTGGCAGTGTTTCTTTTCTGAACCTTGCTTTTCTTTCTTTTATTTTTTTTGTACCTGAGGTGAAAGCAGAGCTAACTTAGGTATGTATTTGCATCAGAAAGACTCCCCAGCAGCATCTGTACTAGTCAGCGATCATTTTCCCATCATTTTAGGTACCTACTTGTTTGCAATTTTCCTTTTTAAGCCCCTGTGCTCCTCTCCACAAAGCACAAAAACAGTCACTGTCACACACAGACACACTCAAATAAGGATGACGACTGGCATTGCCATTTTCATTGAATATTAGAAGGTAAGGCCTATATCCACACCGTCTGCACTTTATGCTGGTTGAAACCCCTTCAGTTTGTGAGAGCCTACTCATCTCCATTAATGGCTCCTCCATTTACCTAGGTGCTGATGCCAGAAATAAGAGAGAGCTTCCTGACACCTCTTCTGTCCCACAGAACCCCTGCCCCAAGTGATCCATGATTAAATTTTTCAGAATCTCCTCATAGAATATATCTGGAGTCTGTCCTCTCTTCCTGTTGCCACCCTTCTAGTCCAAGCTTCCTTCTCTTGCCTATGTGACATCCCCTGCCCCTGATATAATTTCATCCCCACAAGAACCAGAATGATTTCCTGAAATTTAAATAGCACATCATTCCCCTAAATTAAATGCTCTCCCCCATCCCCCACTGCCCATGGGTTTCTACTACACTTAGGATAGACTCCAAAATTCTTTACAAAAACCTACAGGAAGTTGTAGGATGTTTACCCCTCCAGATCCTTCACTTACTTTTCCTCTGGCTTTCTGGTTACAGACACACTGCCATTCTTTTCAATTCCTACACAAATAACCAAATTGTTTTCATATCTCAGCAACTAGAAAGTTCTTCCTTCTGTTTTTTCACCTAATTCCTATTAATCCTTCAGGACACTTCCCCAGAGACACTTTGCCTAACTCTCACTTCAAGTCTCGATTCCACATTATTACTCTCTCCCACTACCCTGTATCTTCTTTCAGAACAACCAACACGATTTCAAATTATTTATCCGGGTGCTTGAATTTGTGTCTTCTTGTTCACTGTATATTCCAGAACTGGCATGGTGCCCAGCATATGGTAAATGCTCAATAAACATTTGTTGAATAAATTAATATTATGGTAATTGTATGCATGGTCTCAGACCATTTACTACATTAGTCAAGAAAATCATGAAAACTGGTGAATTATCTATCATTTCCTCTCCAAGTATTTTGCATATATGTCGGTTTGCAAATGAATGACTACCATCCCACCCTCACTGCCACCTCCATGAAGCACCCCCTACTGAAATGGGCCCACCTACTTATTTCTTCCTGCTTGACACCTTATGAGCAGTCGGTGGCAGTGCCCACCTTGCTAGGGTGATTTGAAGCATGTCTGAAACATGGCCAGAGTTTCATTTCCATGAGCAATATACCATGACATCTTCAATTTTGGGGGTCATGGCATTAAAAACTCCCTATTGCAAAATTGTTACTTAGGAGAAAAAACATGTGAGCCACTATTGGTCACTACTGTCGTATCCCAAGAGAAAATGGTCAGCTGAACGGAGACCAAATGTTCAAGGGAAGGGGACATAATACGGGTATATTTTGATTGGGTTGAAGAATTGCAAATGCCAAGATACATTAAGATATTCTCTTGAAGTGGGTGTATTGAGGAATTTGGGCAGCATTACTTCTCAGAGAACCCTGGGGGTGGGTTGCTAGGCACCTAACGGGAAGCTGGATCATCTAAGGGAGGCTGAAAACAGTGGAGGTGGGCATTGGTGGGAACAAGAGTTTAGAAGACACATTAACAAGTTATACTGCTCTCCTTAGGTTGGCTTTGCTAGGCAAACTCTGTCCTCATACTGAATATTAAGCATTTTTTTTCTTGAGGAGAACAGTCAGGCTAGACCATAAACACATAAAAACAGGGAACAGGCAATTACAGTTCCCCAGGCCACCTGTGCTGAATGGCAAACTTAACCTTTTATATCTCTCTGCTCCAACTCTCGTGCCTGCGTCTTGGTGCTTCCATAATGGCCCCCACCCCCATCTCCTGGGTTCCAGACCTGAGATGATATCACTTGATCTGGAAAGGGACCTTAGTTTCTGACCCCAGCCTGCTTCCCTGACTCTAAGTGCTCCTGATTGAATGCTTTACTGTGAGAGCTTGCTTTTAGCATTTCTTTCTCAGGACCCTACGATGACTCCTCAGAGTTTCTCAGTATAATGAATCTGACCTCCTTCCTATCACCTTGCCTTTGTAGAATTTAAAAAATGCATTCAAAAATATTTTCTCAACTGATCATTATAGCAACTTGTGAAACAGGAATACAGTTTACAGATGAAGAAACTGAGTCCCTTTTCAAACTAGGTTGACTGGTTCCTTTCTGTTTTCCTGGACGTATGGTTGCTAACAGGATACTAACTGATTCTGTTAAGGCAGGTAATGGCCCCTTGGGCTACCTGCAAATTTAAAATGACTCAAATGGAAAATAACTAAAATAAGAATGGAATTTTCTAGAACATCTTCAAACCACAAATCCATAGCCGTCAAAGCCACAGAAACCTGGCCTATGTTGAGATGGATTTAACACGGTATCATGAGTACAGACTAAATGATATAGTACATAGTGAGCACTTAAGTGATGCTGAGGGATTCCTCTCTAGAGCATTAAAGACTAGGAATACAGCCTGCACTGGCATTCTGGTCAAATAAGTCTGGATTCCGTGAGTCACCATCTAAAGCTGGATATTTGCCAGCGTTTTAAACTGAGTCTAGCAAGTGACTCCAGGCCATTTTGGCAAACATTACAAACTTGCTACTGTTCCCCCACTGAGTTCAGGGCATGAAGCGTGTGTGAAGTCTGCCAACATTCCTCTATTTGCTGGTTTCATTATAAACAGAGACTGCAGAGAAAGGCCAGTCATATACACCCAGAGCAAAATGATAAACTTGGAAAGCAATGGTATGTTCTTGATGATTTCATCACTGAATCTAAGTTCTCTGTAAGCTTTTAGGCAAACATACCATTTTCTAAACCCCCCAACTGTCATATTCACTTGCATTCTTCTCAATCTAAATTGTATACACAGCACATGTATACAAAATTATTCTACATAGTGAAAATCCACATGTAACCATATATTCCGGTAAAGATTCTCTATGTGGTCTTTTTCTTTAGAGAATCCTCATTTATATAAATGTGCAATATCTTCCTTTTAAATGTCTCCAGTTGGGGGGGGAGATTGATTTTTGATTTTTAGAAACCATGATGATGGGGTTTCACTGTACTTATGCATCCTTTGCATATGAAGACCGTTTAATACATTTCAGATTGTAATATATTTACATTGTTCTTGACATTGCTATCAACTTGCTGGTTTGAGGTATAATGGTCAAATTCATCTGAGTTCCTTCACTATAAAATGGGATAACTGAGATTCAGGAAAAGTAGGTGCTCTAAAGCATAATGAGTCAACAATAGAGAAAAGGGGGAGAGAATTCATTTATTGAGGGCCTGCCATATGCTAGTTATAAGGGTTTTCTCACATTACATTATTTAGTCCTTACCAAAATCCTGTGAGATAGGTATTATTATTCTTGCCTAACAAACAAGGGAAATGAGTCTCAAAGAGATTAAGAGACTTGCCCAAGATCACACAGTTAAGTGCAGAGCTGAATTATAACCAAAATCTGTTTGAGAGTCCATGTTTCTTCTACTATGCACATGGCCCCCTAGATCTGAACAAGGACTCAACCAAGATCAAGTATTTTCTTCAGTCTATCTTTTCGAATGCACAATTCTTTAAGGCAACTCCTCTTGAATATAATGTTCAATAGAAACCATGCTGTTGTCTATTTCCTGGTGTGTGTGTTGTCTGACTTAGGCGGTTTTCCAAGTTAGATGTTCCCTACTTTTCTCTAGATTTACTCCAGAATTTGTGTAGAGGGAGGCATTGGGGGTTGTGACTTGCTAAGCTATGAATATAAAATCAAAGGTACAGTGATTTGTAACAGATATACCAAGTGGTCTCTTGGAAGGGTGCAGCTTTAGACTTCAGAGCTAACAGTGATCACTCTTAAGAGATACTGAGGGATTCTTCTCTAGAGCATTAAAGACTAGGAATATGGCTTGCACTGGCATTCTGGTCAAATAAGTCTGGATTCAGTGAGTCACCATCTAAAGCTGAATATCTGTCAGGGTTTTAAAGTCAGTCCGGAGCTAATAGTGATCTCTCTAGTAAGCACAGATGGCAGTGGTTTTCTGTTCCCTACCCTTTCCTCAAGGTTATTTCTAAAGAGCCAATAGCCCCAAGGAAGACTTTTGGATTCCTGAGCAATGAGATTTGGGTAAGGACACAGGGAGAGCAGTGAATCAGAAGTTTGTTTTCTTCATTTAGAATTGGACAGATTTTGAATCTACAACAGTTGTGTTTTCCAAAAATAGTCATAACAGTTATCTCGCATCCCACATAACTCTTACTATCCTGTGATTTTAACATTCGTCTGGTTGAGAGGTAGGGTCTAGAGTCTCTCCCTTAGATCTGGGCTGACTTGTGACTATGGCAGAAAGCATGATCTATGACGCCCAAGCCTAGGTCACAAAAACTGATACACGGGCTTCCCTGGTGGCGCAGTGGTTGAGAGTCCACCTGCCAATGCAGGGGATACGGGTTCAACCCCTGATCCGGGAAGATCCAACATGCAAGGGAGCAACTAAGCCCGTGTGCCACAACTACTGAAGCCCACACACCCTAGAGCCTGTGCTCTGCAACAAGAGAAGCCACCACAATGAGAGCCCATGCACTGCAACAAAGAGTAGCCCCTGCTCGCCGCAACTAGAGAAAGCCCGCGCACAGCAGCGAAGACCCAACGCAGCCAAAAATAAATAAATAAAAAAAATAAAAAAAACCGGATACAGCCACTGCCTGGTTCTTATGGAATTCTCACTCTTGAAAACCAGCCTCCATGCTGCAAGGAAGTGAAAGCAACTCATGGAGAGGCCCAAATGGAGAGATTCATAGGGAGAAGAACTAAGACCCATAATCCTCTGCTCTGGCTGAGCTCCCAGATGACAGCCAATATCAACTGGCCAGTTGGGTGAATGAGCCATCTTGGAACCAGATCCTACAGCCTCAGTTGAGACACTTCAGCTGACCTATGTGGAGAAAGGCAAGCCTTCTCATAGCACCCTGCCCAATTTGCAGACGTATGAGCTAAATAAATGACTGCTTTTATTTTAAGCCACAGGATTTTGGGGTAGTTTATAATTGAAACAGAAAGCAAGGCATAGACATCAGAAATGATGGGAAATCATTAAAAAAGTAGCTTAAGTGTACAAACAGCTTAGAAACGTAAAGGTAGACTCAGGCTTTGTAAATCCCTATAATTAAAAATATTATAAATTCCATATAACTAAACCCAGTTTCTTGACTTTAAAAATGGAATTTATAACATACTATTTGGTACAAAATGTCAGGTAAGCATGTCTAGCCAGAGAATTTATCTTTGTTCATTCCTTTGAAAAATGCAACATGGTATGAATTAGGCCATAGACTGTAAAGAGAAAAAGTTCTGTGAAGACAGAAAAGGGAAAAAGCTGATAATATAGCATGAGATTTTCATTAAACACAACAGTAATGACAATGTCATTTTGAAATTATATAATTCTATCTTTTTAAAAAAACGCAGAGATATTAAACAAGCTTTTTAGTACTGTGACGTTATAGACGGGGCCAGAACTGTTGTCTTTCTCTTTTACTCCTTCCGTTCCTTCCTCTCCCCTCTCTCAAAAACAACAACAAAACAAAAACAAAAACAAAAAAAAAACTGAACACAGGAAATGTTATGATTTGTTTTTATTCAAGGAAGAGCCAACTTTAAGGCTAGTCTGCACTTATACCCATAAAGGCTAAGGATGAGTGACATCATCATTTTTGGTTTTTTATTAAATCATCAGTACTCTGTAGCAACTCTTCACAATTAGGCAATTGTTTCTCCCAAACATTGTTCTATTCTTGCCCATTTCTTTTTGTTTTCTCTCTACCAGGTCCTTCCACTTCTATTTCTCCATTCTTCTTGGTTTCCCAGACTCCAGCCAATTTTCACCATAGAATGTTACAGCTGAAATAATTCTCAAGTCATTTCAGCCATTCTGTTGATATTGTTCATTGTCTTCCTATGAATTATCCTCACCATTCTTTGCACTTAATTATAATAAACATCTATTTAAGGCTTACTATGTCCTAGGTATTTGAGGTTATCTTCAAGATTCTCTTCCTTTCTGCTTCTCTCTTTTTAGCGCCTATTTCAATTCTCTGTTTTGTAAACTAAATTCTGCGCAATCTCTCTTCATGTCACCCAGTGGTTTTCCTTTTACTCTCATTCCCAACTTTATTATTTTTTTTAGTTGAGTCCTACTTTGCTGGGGCTTAGAGCTCTCCCAGGTAGCCATCTCAGATTTATTATTCACCTTTCTTCGATCAACTAGCACAGTTCTTTCTGTTTGTTTCTCTTCTATCTATTCTGGCAGTTACTGAAGTCATGTAGTAATTTATCTTGTTTGTCTTGTCTCTCCAAGAAAGAATTTAAGATACATATTTCTTTAAGGGAGGTACTGTGTCTATTGTTTTAAATTCTTCTCATTTGTTCTATAATGTGATCAGTGACAAAAGCATGTGACAAAAACTTAACAAAATGGAAAAACAAATGTCTTTATGATTAATTTGCAAATGAGCACTACTCTACCTAGAAGAAAATAGATTATGGATATTAGAAATGGGTGTGATGTAAATGTATTCATTTTAACACACCTTATTTCTTATTAACATATTTAAGTGTGGGTTGTTCTGAACTCTTCAATATTGTATGTAGAAGAAGGGAGCTTATAAAAACACAATATTTTAAAAGGTAGATCAATAGCAGATATGGTACTTAATTCCTAACTGTTTAAATTCTAGAATAGTTTCCAATCTCTTTAGATTTGTTCATTAATAAAATAAAGTACTCAGATTTACATGAATGAAATAAATGTTTCAGAAATTAGTAATAAGATACTGCAGAACTGTGAGCCCATGGAATTCTAAACTGGTTATTTTTCATCACTTATAGATGTGGCTTACATAATTATCTTTCCTCGCTTTTCACCTTATGTATTCTCATATATTAGTGAGCTTCTCAACAATCTTCCTGTTTCTTCTCATTATGTATAGTTGCTTCCCAGTGTTGTTGAAAATGGTGTTGAAAAGAGGACAAGCATTGTCAGCTGGTGATGTTAATTGCTGCCCACAGCCTAAGAAATGAGGCGGAGATGGATGCTCAACATATGCCTAACGTGAGGCCCTTCCCCCTTCATCTAAATGGGTTATAACATGCTTGCTAATGGTCTACACCCGAACTTGGAAAACCTTCTGAGTCAAAACACATCTAGTTCTTGTTATCTACTGAAAGGGGCATTCTGAGAGCAGAACCAAAGATAAGGTATGTTGAACTACTTGTGTTTTTGAATTTCTTGAGTAACTGAGACTGAACTGAACTTGATATAGCACACAGTGAAGCCCAGATTTCAGGGTAGCTTTTCTAGGGATAAGTCCCTCTGCTGTGAGGGCAGAGAACTGTGTGAGCCCCAGGCCGGGCTTTTGCCAGCTGGTCTTCCGTTGTGCTTACAGTAGCATTGCAGGGATCTCATCCAGAGGCAGAGGAAAGAGATTCCAAATTAGTGTAATCTGCCTTGAGCTGGGCAGTGCAATATTGGATATGGTATCTGAGGGGAAGGCCGGATGTAATAAAGTCTGATAGATGATTTGTCCTATGTTGCCTCAAAATTCATGTAAACTAGTTCTGATAGGCAGCTGAGCATAATCATTTAGAACTGCACTGTCCAGTATGGCAGCTACTAGCCAGATGTGGTCCTTTAGCAATGACTTAGTTCAAAGAAAGAAATGAGATATAATAATTTTTATACTTAATGTATATTGAAATTATAATATTTTAGATATATCGGGTTTATAACTAAAATTAAAAATGCACCTATTTCTTCTTTGTACTTAAAAAATGTGACTATTAGAAAATTTAAAATCACCTATGCAGCTCACATTTTATTTTATTGGGTAGCACTGGTTTAGAGATCTCTAGTAAGGTAGACCTGGCTTTGAATCCTGGCTCTGGTCCGTTGAAGCCTAATTTCTCCAAGTCTCAGATTCCTTCTTGCATAATAGTAGTGTTCACCATAATGTTTCATGAGGATGACTTGAGATAATGTTGGTAAAGAACTTGGCAAATTACCTGGTATGAGAATAAATACTTAATAAATGTTTAAATTAAAGCCTAATGCTAAAGTTCTGGAAGTCTGGATTTTCCTTTGATTACTAACCATTTGTGTGTCACTGAAGGAGTCACTTATTCTCTCTTGTTCTCAGTTTACTCATGTATAAAATTATAGGCATATGTAAAATATTTTAAATTAATTCTTTCAAAACTTTGGTCTATCACAGTTCTAAGAACTAAGTTCATCAGAGTGTTGGTAAGGGGAGACAGGAATACACGATGAATAAAACTCTGTAGTAGAAACCCAGTTTTGTCTGCTGAGTCTGCTCTGCTCCCCTCCCTGGAGACTTTCTTCTCTGCCATCCCCATAGTTATAGTCAGAGCAGCCATATTAATATGACATGTCTGTCCTGTGGTCACAGCTGACTGGTAGAGGAGTGGGCACTTGTCCTGGTGGGTCCAGGCTTTCCTAGGAATTGTATTTGAGACAAGGAGATTCCAAATTGATCTGGCTTATTCTTGAGTGGAAGTGCTGTCAACTGGAGAGTCATCAGCAGTGTCCATTTCCAACTCTGGGGACTGGGAAAGTGAGACAGCTGCTCTGTGGGAACAGCAAAGAATGAAGCAGATGCACAGAGAGAAGCAGGAACAAGAGAAATAGGGAGAGGTCCTCCTGGTGCCTTGTAACGCTGCAGTCCTGCATTCAGTCCATCCCTGAGAAGGGGCTACTTCCCTGCCCTATATTGTGGAAGCTGTCCTACAGATTTTTAAAACAAAACAAGACAAAAGAAAACAAAACTCTTTGCTGATGTTCGTTCAGATGGGTTCCCTTTATTTGTAACCTAAAAGGTATTAACTAATTTGGGCACTGTGTTTATATCTAAGCCTATGGTCAAATGGGAAAAATAGGCTCACAATCCAGTCATGTAACATACGGCAAGATGTTGTAGAGAGGAGAACAAGGGACTGTCAGATGGAACTGGGGGAAGGTTTCACACCAAAAGTAACATTTGAAGTGGGTCTTATGAGAATGAAGTGGGCTTTTCCATGGGGTGAAGGAAGGGTAGATATTTCTAGGCAGAGGAAGTAAAAAGTATGAAAGAGAGTGTGTTACAGTGAGGGAATGACTAGTAGACTAGTTACTGGATAAAAGGATCTATTGGGACCTTTCAGGGTCTAAATTTATTTTTAGTTCTAAACATTCCTTAGGAATATACAGGACAAAATGGTAGGGGGACAATTACCTTGGAGTAAGGAGACTTGGCTCTTGTCCCAACCCTGACATGGATTAACTGTGTCACCTTGGGTAATTTGCATCATTTCTCTGGGAATTGGTTTCCTCATTTGGAAAATGAGAAGGTGGATTACATTATCTCTATGGCCCCTTTCAGCTCAAAATTCTGTGACTCTGTAACTTAAACACAAAAACTTTGTCACTGCTGACAAAGCATTTCTACTAGGTTTGACTGGGGAAATGATTTAATTTAGATATGTTTCCTTTTCTGTCAAAACCACTGTCAAAATCAGTGTGATCTGATATATGCTACATTCAAGAAGTCCTGGCCCAAAGACTCCTTCCTTAAACTAGGGAATTATGAAAGTGAATTCAATAACCAGCATCATCCCTGAGCCTGACTTAGTTATAGTTTTTCAATACTTTACTTTCTCTACCTGTGCAATGGGACCAAAGAAATCTGTCATATGTATGGGTATTGCAAAGATAATGAATCGTTGAGTTCTATGGAAGAAAAAAATTACTCGTATCTGAATATGAAAAACAAAAAGTATTTCCCATGAAGATATCTCCAAAAATGCTTTTATAAAAATTTTATCTATTTTAAAATATCATAGAAAGTGGTAATAGGAATGGCAGATTTGCAAAAATTCACATGTTTCTAAGTACAGTGCATTTCTTTCGTGTATATCTTTTATATTCCCCACCACCTGTCTTTGGATATCAGAATAGGGAATTCTTATTCTTTCTCACTACTCACCTATGATGATCTTTTGACAACTTGGTCTTTGAGCTTTCCTCTATTTATATCCACGGACAAATACTACGTGGGAACAAGTGACACACAGTGTCATTTACTGGATACATTTGTTAGCAGGCATGGGTGTGCTTTCTAAGTGGAATGGGTTCCTAGGCAACAGAATGGGGATGCTAGGCATAGGTGATGTTGAATGATAAGTAAAATAATTACAAACACAAAAATGAGTGGGAAGATGAGTAGAAAAGGTAAGCAGCACATTTACTGTGTCTACCATGTATCCAGCTTCATGTTCACTGCGTTCTTATGAGACCTCTTTCAAAATACATAGATGCTGAAGGTTTTGGTTTCACTATTGGTAAAGTACTATTTTTCTAAATTCTCATAACCAAGAAATCAACCAGCATAATACAGTTTATAGTGAAACTGCCTGGTACTAAAATCCCATTCTCATCAGCAGTGTCCCTTTTTAAGGTGATTTAGCCACAGAAATTTCTTGAGCCTCAGATAACTAAAATGTTAAGGGTACCATGATGTCCTGTTTATACCATGCCAGGTAATTAAGCTGGAAGTGTAAAAACTTTGTAGTCTATCATACTTTAAACTTTTTCAAAGCATATTTGGATGTTATTACTTAATATAAATTATTACTTTTAACAAAGCTATCCTATCATGTTAATCTTCTGATTACTGTTAGTAGTAGAGAAGATGTGTAGGTATGACTAGCTTCAATAATGTAGTCAACAATGCATATAGAATTAGAAGAAAGCATTTGCAGATTTAAGAGTTTAATTTAAGGGATTAAATTTAGACCAAATAAATATAAGTATGACAAATTGGTAGATGGCAAAACTTTATAAATGAGGTTTCTCATTGATAAAGGAAACTGAAGATGATTCAGAGAAATGGAAAGATATCTCATGCTCTTGCACTGGAAGAATACATATTGTTAAAATGGCCATACTACCCATAGCAGTCTACAGATTTAATGCAATCCCTATCAAAATATCCATGATTTTCTTCCCAGAACTAGAACAAATAATACTAAAACGTGTATGGAACCACAAAAGACCCAGAATTGCTGAAGCAATCCTGAGGAAAAAGAACAAAGCTGGAGGCATAACCATCCCAGACCAGACAATACTACATAGCTACAGTAATCCAAACAGCATGGTATTGGCACAAGACAGACATATGGATCAATGGAAAAGAATAGAGAGCCCAGAAATAAACCCACACACCTGTGGTCAATTAATCTTTGACAAAGGAGGCAAGAATATACAATGGATAAAAGACAGTCTCTTCAGCAAGTGGTGCTGGGAACGCTGCACAACCTCATGTAAATCAGTGAAGTTAGAACACAGCCTCATACCATACACAAAAATAAATTCAAAATGGCTTAAAGACTTAAATATAATATAGGACACCATAAAACTCCTAGAAGAGAACATAGGCAAAACATTTTCTGACATAAATCATACCAATTCTTAGGTCAGTCTTCCAACGCAATAGAAATAAAAGCAAAAATAAACAAATGGGACCTAACCAAACTTATAAGCACAGCAAAAGAAACGATAAACAAAACCAAAAGACAACTACAAACTGGTAGAAAATACTTGCAAATGATGTGACTGATGAGGGCTTAATTTCCAAAATATACAAACAGCTCATACAACTCAATATCAAAAAAACAATGAACAACAATCAAAAAATGGGCAGAAGACCTAAACAGACATTTCTCCAAAGAAGACATCCAAATGGCCAAAAGGCACATGAAAACATGCTCAACATTACTGATTATTAGAGAAATGCAAATCAAAACCACAATGAGGTACCACTTCACACTGGTCAGAATGGCCATCACTAAAAAGCCTACAAATAATATATTCTGGAGAGGGTGTGGAGAAAAGGGAACCCTCCTATACTATTGGTGGGAATGTAAATTGGTGCAGCCACTATGGAAAACAGTATGGAGGTTCCTTAAGAAACTAAAAATAGAACTACCATATGATCCAGCAATCCTACTGCTGAGCATATAACTGGAGAAAACTCTAATTTGAAAAGATACATGCACCCCAATGTTCATAGCACCACTATTTATAATAGCCAAGACATGGAAGCAACCTAAATGTCAATCGACAGAGGAATGGGTAATGAAGATGTGGTATACATATACAAGGGAATATTACTCTGTCATAAAAAGGAATAAAATAATGCCATTTGCAGCAACATGGATAGGCCTAGAGATGATCATACTAAGTGAGGTAAGTCAGACAGAGAAGGACAAATATCACATGACATCACTTATCTCTGGAAACTAAAAAAATGATGCAAGTGAACTTATTTACAAAACAGAAACTGACCCACAGACATAGAAAACAAACTTATGGTTACCAAAGGGGAAAGTGTGGGGGAGGGATAAATTAGAAGTTTGGGATTAGCAGATACAAACTACTATATATAAAATAGGAAGACCTTCAAGATGGCGGAGGAGTAGGACATGCAGATCACCTTCCTCCACACAAATACATCAGAAATACATCTACATGTGGAATAACTCCTACAGAACACCTACTGAATGCTGGCAGAAGACTTCAGACTTCCCAAAAGGCAAGAAACTCCCCATTTACCTGGGTAGGGCAAAAGAAAAAAAGAAAAACAGAGACAAAAGAATAGGGACAGGACCTGCACCTCTGGGAGGGAACTGTGAAGGAGGAAAAGTTTCCACACACTAGAAAGCCCCTTCACTGGCAGAGACAGGGAGTGGGTGGGTGGGTGGGGAAGCTTCAGAGCCATGGAGGAGAGCGTAGCAACAGGGGTGCAGAGGGCAAAGCAGAGATTCCTGCACAGAGGACTGGTGCCAGCCAGCACTCACCAGCCTGAGAGACTTGTCTGTTCACCCAGTGGGACGGGTGGGGGCTGGGGGCTGAGGCTCAGGCTTCAGAAGTCAGATCCCAGGCAGAGGACTGGGGTTGGCTGCATGAACACAGCCTGAAGGGGGCTATAGTGCACCACAGCTAACCAGGAGGGAATCCGGAAAAAGTCTGGAACTGCCTAAGAGGCAAGAGAATATCGTTTTGGGGTGCGCAAGGAGAGGGGATTCAGAGCACCGCCTAAATGAGCTTCAGAGATGGGCGTGAGCCACGGCTATCCGCATGGACACCAGAGATGGGCATGAAACGCTAAGGTTGCTTCTACAGCCACCAAGAAGCCTGTGTGCAAGCACAGGTCACTATCCACACCACCCAGCCCAGGGGCCTGTGCAGCCTGCCAATGCCAGGGTCCCATGATCCAGGGACAACTTCCCCGGGAGATCACACAGTGTGCCTCAGGCTGTTGCGACATTACATTGGCCTCTGCCGCCACAGGCTTGCCCCCCATTCCGTACCCCTCCCCCTCCCCCAGCCAGGGTGAGCCAGAGCCCCCTAATCAGCTGCTACTTTAACCCCCTCCTGTCTGGGCGAAGAACAGACACCAGAGGGTGACCTACATGTAGAGGCGGGGCCAAATCCAAAGCTGAACCCCAGGAACTGTGCAAACAAGAGAAAGGGAAATTTCTCCATGCAGCCTCAGAAGCAGCGAATTAAATCTCCACAATCAACTTGATGTACCATGCAACTGTGGAATACCTGAATAGACAATGAATCATCCCAAGATTAAGGTGGTGGACTTTGGGAGCAAGTGTAGACTCGGAGTTTCCTGTATGCAACTTACTAGTTTCTGATTTATATGTTTATCTTACTTTAGTTTTTACCACTTGTTATCACTGGTAGATTTGTTTATTGGTTTGGTTGCTCTCTCCTTTTTTTTAATTACTTTTAAAATTTTTTTATTTTACTAACTTGATTTCATTTTATTTTTTTTTCTTCCTTTCCTTTTTTTTTTTTCCCTTTTCTTCTGAGCTGTTTGGCTGACAGGGTCTTGGTGTTCTGGTCAGGTGTCAGGGCTGAGCCTCTGAGGTGGGAGAGCCGAGTTCAGGACATTGGACCACCAGAGACCTCCTGGCCCCACGTAATATCAATCAGTGAGAGATCTCCCAGAGATTTCCGTCTCAACGCTAAGACCCAGCTCCACTCAACGGACAGCAAGCTCCAGTGCTGGACACTCCATGCCAAACAACTACCAAGACAGGAACACAAACCCAGCTATTAGCAGAGAGGCTGCCTAAAATCAAACTAAGTTCACAGACACCCCAAAACACACCACCAGAGGCGGTCCTGCCGAACAAAAAGACAAAATCCAGCCTCATCCACCAGAACACAGGCACTGAACATATCTATATGAAGGTTTTAGAAATTTGTTTTATACCGTTTTAGTTTTCTAATAGTGGACTATTAATGTTATAAATTAGGAAAGGTTTCTGGGATGATGGTAAACGTCACAACTATGTGATTAGAAAAGAAGGAAATCTATCACATACCAGACCAGATACTACACTACACATTTTCATATACATTAGCTCATTAAGCTCCGATAGTTTAAGTTGCCAAGCTATTACCTACTCACTAAGGGATGGGATCATAATTCTGAATCCAAGACCAATTGACTTTCTTTATATATGGGAGGGTAAGACAATTCATACTCAATGACCTCTGTGAATTCACCATCCATAGTGATTCTACTATTTCATCGTAAAATTTAAACACCTGCCTTTTAATGTTGAGGATACATAAGTTTATAAATGTCTATAAGCCTGCTCCCCCTTCTCCCACTGTTCGAAATTCTCTACCCAACACAAGCAGGGTCCTCAAACCCTGGGACAGGAGCTAAATCTAAGCTCATTATGCATTTTATGCAGACAATGGCATGCAGACAAATGAAAGCATAGACAGCAGAACTAGGACAGTGAGTAAGCTCAGTATAAGGGGAATTTCTAAAAATAAACCCAAATCTTCAACAACGTGTAGCCACTTGAGATATTATGATCTTCCTGCTGAAAAAGAAACCGTGTGATTGGCCCTCAGGAAAACCATAGAAGGGATTCTTGTGCGGGTAGATGGTTGGTTTAATGGCATCTAAGACACTTAACCTCCAGGAGTGTCAGTAGTGCTAGGCCTCAGTTCTTTTCTCTATGAAATGGGCATGGTCGTGGTGACTTCCTTTGCAGAATTATTGTGATGTATAGATACACCCATATTATTCAGTATAAAACTCACTTTCTGTAGTCTTTATCAAGAGGAAAAAAACTGATCTTGGGTGAAAAATGAAAGAGAAAGAAACCTATTAAATATTGTTTTATAAATAACCATTCAAATATCTCTTGAATAATTCTGTATTATCCAATTTAAAGTCCTTATCAATAATTTTAGAACTGTAAGTATATTCATTAACCCCCTTTTTGCACAGATGAGAAGATTGGGAACCAGAAAAGTCAAAACACTTGATAAAGACCACTGAGCTAACAAGTGGCTGAGCGAGGCTTGGCTGGATTCTGACACCTGCGCCAGTGTTCATATGTCTAGTTTCCTGTCTCAGGGTACTGTAATTGGCTTGTTTTGCCAGATTCTAAGTGGAAAAATGAGTATGGAATCAAATGTTTACAATAGTAGTTTTGTGTCCTCTTAGCTTCCTTTTAAAATTCATTTTCTTTCATATAATGTATTGACAGCTGAGTGAAGTGTGACGCATCTAGAAAATATTTATTAAGTAATTCTGTATTTAAGCACATCTCTGTAGAATTTTGTTAGTGAAAGTGTAATCATCTACCTCCTAGCAGTTGTTAGCAAAATCAGAAAAAAGATTAATTTAATCTTATATATACAATTCTCTTTGAGGTTATCCAGATTTGTTCCCATCAATATAAATGTATTCATATAGATTACTATGTATTTATAAATTGGATTTCTTATAAGCATGTAAACTCAGACAGAAAATTTTCTAGCTATGCCAAAAAACAAAACGTTTCTTAGTCTTTATTGGTTGAAGTCAAAGAAGGAGTAATTTGAAATCTAATTCGTGACATCTCTAGACAATATAACATAATGAGTAGGTATAGATATAGCATGCCCTACCTTCATCCCTTATTTTGATTGGTTTGTTCTGAATGTGTTTGCTGGTACCTGAGTCCAAGTGGAAAATTTCTTATTCTGGTTCTTCTTTGAGTAGCTGTAAACCTTTCCCCTGTTACAGAAAATACACATAAGATGATATTAATATCAGTGATACACTCCCAATAAGCAAATTCCCTAAAGCAGGGGTCCACAACCCCTGGGCCACAGACTGACACTGGTCCGTGGCCTGTTAGGAACCAGGCCACTCAGCAGGAGGTGAGCAGTGGGCCGGTGAGCAAAGCCTCATCTGTATTTACAGCCACTCCCCATTGCTCGCATTACCGCCTGAGCTCCGCCTCCTGTCAGATCAGCAGCACATCAGATTCTCATAGGAGCTCAAGCCCTACTGTGAACTGTGCATGTGAGGGATCTAGGTTGCACATTCCTTATGAGAATCTAATGCCTGATGATCTGAGGGGGAGCTGAGGTGGTGATGCTAGCACTGGGGAGTGGCTGCAAATACAGATTATCATTAGCAGAGAGGTTTGACTGCACAGAGACCATAATTAATCAATTGCTTGCAGACTCATATCAAAACCCTATCAGTGAGTGGCAAGTGACAATTAAGCTGCATCTTACGGAGTAGACAGGACATAAGCAACACACTTCGGGTGTCACTGTCTCCCATCACCCCAGATGGGACCATTTAGTTTCAGGAAAACAAGCTCAGGGCTCCCACTGATTCTGCATTATCGTGAGTTGTATAACTATTTCATTATATATTACAATGCAATAATAATAGAAATAAAGGGCACCATGAACATAACGTGTTTGAATCATCCTGAAACCATCCCCCCACACACCCCATTCCGTGGAAAAACTGTCTTCCATGAAATGGGTCCCTGGTGCCAAAAAGGTTGGGGACCGCTGCCCTAAAGGTTAGTTGAAACTCCATCCCTCTTTTCTCACATTCAAGAAAGCATATCTGCATGAAAGATTCATTTTTTTTTTTTTTGCGGTACGTGGGCCTCTCACTGTCGCAGCCCTTCCCATTGCGGAGCACAGGCTCCGGACGCGCAGGCTCAGCGGCCATGGCTCACGGGCCCAGCCGCTCCGCGGCACGCGGGATCTTCCCGGACCGGGGCACGAACCCGCGTCCCCTGCATCGGCAGGCGGACCCTCAACCACTGCGCCACCAGGGAAGCCCAAAGCTTCATTTTTAAAGTAACAAATTAAACTCTGTCTCTCATCATCTCTCTATAATTTTCAAGAATTAGTATATCAGCTGTTCTCAGTAATTCACTTCATAAGTGACCAGCTATATCAAAGTATCAAGACAGCACTGGTTGGGATAACTCCTGTCTCAGAAGGAGATAAAGCGGATCTGCCTGAGGGGCAATGAATTACCCACTGAGGTGACCTTTTCACCTTCTGATGGTCTACTCTATTAGGAACACTTGTATTATCTGGCATTGCCTGGACTAGAAGTCACAGAACATGGAAAGACACTTGCCAGACTATTATTTCTTTGTGTGTATTTAAAATTCTTTAGGTGTAGATCAATTTTCAGAACTTTTTAAGGGTTCAATTCTATTGATAAATCTGAATAATGTGTGTGGGAGTATAATGACAAATATCACCATTTTATTTTCCCTTTGATTCACAGAATCTGGAGTCCCTGGGAATGCTGCAAATCACACTTCAGCACACTTGTGTATGGTTAGTGGGACAGTCTTTGTCATCAGGTAAACAGATTGGGGGTTCCAAATTGGCCACCTCCCAGCAGGGTAACCCTGGTAGGTCAGTTTTCCTCTCAGTGTCTGTTTTCTTATCAGAAAAATGAAAGAGAGTGTTTTGAGGACTGAGTGAGATAATGTATATGCAAACGCCTCCCAAATTCCAGGCACACAGTATGCACTTAATAACAACAATAATAATGATTATTAAATAATTCTATTAACTCACACCAGGATGTAATCAGCAAGTCAGCCAAACAATGATTTTAGATTTTGCCCTATTTTGTTCTCCACAAAAGGTGAGAAGTTCAAAGTGCCGGGTACAGCAAGAATCCATGCCTCATGCTTGACTAAAGGGATTGTCAAGTGAATTCCAAAAGATATTCATCCAAAAGCAAACTAGCCTTCCTGGGTCACACCTGAGCGAGTCACAGACTTACAAAATTCTCCCTTCTAATAATACTACTTGCTATATTGATTGGTTTTACTAGCTTAACCTTTTTGAGTCTGTTACTCTTTCATAAATGTTGTTAGTGTTTGGTGTACTAGATGTTAAATGGATAATACAGTATATTGATTCTGAATCTAATTTTGGTTTCCAGGGTATTGAGGATAACTGAATCTGGCATTTAGAGCCTTCCAAGACTGCATGAAAATTCTCTAAAATATTTTTGCCTGAAAAAAGATGTTATAAGCACATTGAAAGAATTCCTAGTAAAAATTGTCTGCACAATTTTTTTTGTTTTGAAGATATCATTAGACAGCATTGAAGAACTAAATTTATTCCGATAATCATTACAATGATGAAAAAATTCCTGGCTTCAATAATTGATTTATGCTTCATTTAAATGTACAGAGTAGTTCTAATATAATTTCTTATTAACTCTAATGACGAATTTTAAAGTAGCATGACTCTGAAATAAGGATGAAATTCTCCATACAACTTATTGCATTTAAATGGATTTAATATTTAATATTTAAAAAATCATTTGATGTAAATAGCCCTCATGAATCACTGCAAATATACTAAGATGTAATTAAATGCTTCTTTCTTTTTAAAGGCATCTACTTGTTTCATAATAAATTCTTTTTGTACTTTCTTCTTTTAAGCTGTGCTATTACTTTTGAGATTATTTTTAATTGTGAAATAACATGAACTCTAAAATTCAGCAAATTTCTAAAAATATTTTCTCTCAGGCAAATTCAGCTGATTCACTTTGTTCTACAGCAGAAACTAACACAACATTGTAAAGCAATTATACTCCAATAAAAAAAAAGTAACTGAATTGTTGCTTAGCATTTGCTTTTATCTTGCAATTGTTTAAACCATTTTGATAAACACTCAGATTTCTAAGACGGGGAAAAAATAAAACTTGGGGGAGGGACAAGATTCTGTAACTTATAAAGCTTTCACTAGATAAGCTTATGAACACAGAGAAACTACTCTCTGACCTAGTTTGGTACTTGGAACTTGTTGGTATGACAATATGTGTCATAAACTGGGTGGAGAGACAGGATTGACACAGTTCCTACTGGGTAGATCCAGAAATCAGGCACCTACAAGTTCAGTAGCGAGAGCAGCTGCCAGGGGATCTGGAAGTTCCCGGGTCTGTCCTGTGGCACTGTGAAATAGTGAAGTCATGTACAATCACTTTTGCTGTGAGCCCCATCAGAAGACTGGGCAGTGTGGACCATAAGAAAATTCTCTTTGGTCCTTAAGAATGTAACCAAGAATGAGACCTATCACACACTCACACATAAACACACACATGCACACAATCAACTAATAAGAAAAAGTTAGAATCCTGGAACAATCCCTAATCCATACCTCATAAAGAATAAATGTCTTTTGAATATAGTATAAGATTTCAGGAAAGCAGCATTTTGGCCTGAGTTCAGGCAGTCCTGAAGCATTCAGGATTTGGCTCTGTAAACTTAAAATGTAGCAAGGAAAAAGCCTTGAAAAATGAGCCAAAAGACCTAGTTTAGTTTGTTACTCACTTGACAGTGAGTTACTTTTTAAGACCTCATCTGTTTTCTTATCTGTTATATTAGGACAGTGCTAATTTTCTGACAGATTCTTGGACTTCATAGATTGGCCATATAAGTTAATGCTGGTTAAAGTCAGGATGACTATATTATTTTGTCATCTGTACCAGGACACTTCTGAGACAGAAGGAGGGAGGCACTTATAATGATACTGAGGCAATATGCACAAATCAGGACTCTCTTGGGCAAACAGGTACATCTGTTCACTCTGCATGAACTTTTAACACTAGAAAGCACTGTTCACCTATAAGATGTGATAATGGTAGTGGTGATGGTATCTGAAGCCTAGCTTCCAAACCCAATTTGACAAGGTACAGTGAGCTTTCCTGTGACATCATGGGAAGGAAATGCAGCCTGCACAACCTATGAAGTTTGCAATGGTTTATAGTGAAGCACATATGTTAATATGAAATTGGTATTTCTGGAAAAGTATTTCCCAACTAAAATTTTTAAAAATTTGAAATAGCTTTATGTTTCAAAGCCTTTTAGAATATTTTTAGATTAATCTATACTACTTCTAAGGCAATAATAAGCAAAGTTCCTTTCTCAATTTTCCCCTTCTTAAAGAAACCAGGCTTTCAAATAATGTAATCAGAAATGATGGATAAGGAGATCTTTGTATTTTCCCAGTTTAATAGAGCTCACAGAAAAGAAAAGTTGTATACTATTCTTCAAGGTTATTATCATAGTTATTATTAATTTTGGCTAAGAAAATGAGTCTATTGAGTTGAATAATCTTGATGTTTACTTAGAGATAATTCTTTTTCATTACCAAACTATCTTTCCTCTATCTATTGTACTTGGAGAAGAGAGAATAAGGAGGATAAAAATAGTATATTTTGGCAACTGTTTGATATAATTCTACAGACAAAAAGCATTCTTGATGAAGTTTGTATTATTTAATCAACATTGTGCAATGTGAAAAAATTCAGGTCACCTACGGTAAAGTTGGCTTTTTTTCCCCAACAAATTATTATAAAAGAAGTTTATTCTTTAATAACATTTTAGTATTAAGCTAGTTGTTAGAATAAGTGCTATCAGAAAATTTTACTAAATAATGGGCTAACTGGTTATAGGACCTTTATCCCTAAGAATCCATAGGTAGCCTAAATTTAAGATAATTTCATTGGGCATAAGAAATATACTCATTTCCTATCACATACAGCAGGATGGTGTCAACAAAAATAATTGCCTTAGCATATACTGAGTAAAGACCAATAAGAACAAATTACATTGCCAAACACAGGAGCAATGACATTCATCTTCTTGATCCCAAACTGAACAAATTTAATAAGTTTTGGAATTAAAGACTTCTTTTTACTAAAAAAACTGAAAACCATTTGAAATAATATACAATGAAAACACTAAATTTAAAATTTAAGAAACTCTGACAGTTCCTAAGACTTAATTTTTCTTTTGCTGCATATGTATAAAAATTCTTCCTCAGTCATATCTAAAAACAAGGCTAAAGGTTGTCACCTGAATCATGCAAACACTACTGGTCAATTTAGAAAAAAAAAGGCTAAAGGTTGTCACCTGAATCATGCAAACACTACTGGTCAATTTAGAAAAAGGCAACATTTCACCGACTCTTGAAATTGGATACGGAATTCCACACTTCTTTAAAAAGGGGCTGGTTATAGTGAACCATACATTTATAAATGGGTACCATGTTGTAAACAGGAACACTGGGTACCTAAAAAATGGTGTATACTTTTTGAAACTTGTTCTCCAAAATAAGTCACATACTGTAACTTAAGGGCCTATTGTCTCACATTGTTTCTGAAAGAAGAATGAACAATGTGCATATTAAAATATGTTTAAGTAAAAAAGGATATAGGGTATAGTTTTGTGACTTTAGTAACCCTTGAGATTTTGTTCCTATCAAAGATAGTCATAATGAAAGTGGATTTACAGTTTTTTTCCTAGTTTTAACTTCATTATGCCATCAGTTCATATAATCTTAGATTTTTTCACATAATTATGAATTTTGATGCATAAACACAGCATATTTAGAATATGTTTTATTCACAGATTGCACTTTTAATATTTTCTGCTCTTAATTTTAAAAGCAAGAAGGTTCGGCATCCCATAGTCTGAATACTAGTAACACTAAAATTATATTAAATTTGCTTTTTATACATAGCTCTTTATTTAAAAAAAAAATCTGGGAGTTGTGAGGAAAAAAAATGCAAATCATCGATGGCAGCAAATACAAATTCATAGTCCTATCCACAACCCATTACATATCAGCTGGCATTAACTGAGTATTTCCTGATTGCTAGGTACTGTGCTCAGTTTTTGCTCAGTGATGACCAACTAATTCTCACCCAACACTATAGGGCTGGTCCAACTATTACTGTCTTTTACCAGATGAAGAAACTTAAGATTCACTTGCTCAAACCTCCACATGTATTAAATGTTGGTGTTTGTAATGGGACCAAAGCAGTCTGAGTATTTGGCCACAGCAGAAGCCTTTTAACGAAAACCAGTTGGGTCAGCAACTGGTCAGTTAAGAGAAGAACCATAAAAAAAAAAAAAATACATACACGCATAAGGTATCATTTAAAATATATAAATATAGGGTCATTCATCATTTTTTAAAATTTTACT
This sequence comes from Lagenorhynchus albirostris, assembly GCF_949774975.1. NCBI lineage: Eukaryota > Metazoa > Chordata > Mammalia > Artiodactyla > Delphinidae > Lagenorhynchus > Lagenorhynchus albirostris. The sequence goes on from NC_083095.1 coordinate 81,373,295, forward strand.
TTATTTTTTGATGTAGAGTGAAAGAGTATTCTTTAAGGATAGATCTACTGACTAAAGTTCCATAGTATTTTCTCGCATAAACCATAGCCATACTTTGTCTTTCACAACCTTGAATTTCAGTATCTTTAAAGGGTGCAAAAACATTTGTAAAGGAGTATAAGTGAAGTTCTATTCTAGATTCTTACAAATTTAGTTTCTAATGTTTTGTACTTGTCTCATCCACACCTAAACGCACAGCAATTACTTTTTGTAAAAAAAATTTTGTCTTCATCAAGTTTAACACATTAATCATTTTGATTTTCTTAATAACAACTCTCTTTACATACTTATACTTATTTCATGTATTTAGTTAAGTTATGAAATTACAATAACTACTGGCATAAACAGGCTTAGAAATAAAAATAATATGCTTTAGGGATTATACAACTCAACTGGCACTCAGTATATGCTGGGGACACCCGTTTGTATGTTTTTTAAAAAGAATGAAGGCTCTGCTGTCTCTTCCTGTCTATAGATAGGCTGTATAACCCCCTTGTTCTTTGTGTAGTATTCTTAGAATTTCTCTGAATGAAAGGAGTTCTGTAAATGCAAAGTAGGAAAAAGGCAATCTCAAGATCAGAAGCTGCTTTAGTATGATAATACATAATCTAAGTATTGTGATTATGAATAAATGTACTCATTAAGATTTATATACATGTAAATATATATACACATATTACATGTATATTCTCTCATGCTTACATTTAAAATATTTTGGGCAATTTTTATGTGCTTTTATACTTTCCTAAAAGTCTTCTATTCAATCATAAAAGGCATGTTGCAAAAGTGATAAGGGTTAAAAAATATAAGCAAATAAATTACATTTCTTCATTCTAACCATGATATCCTTGAACACAAAAATCTTTAGCAGCCTATTACAGAGCAATCTATTATGCCATATATTACATTAAAGTGACATGATAGTTAAGACCTATTTCAACTAAGGTACATATTTTTGATTTGATAAAATAATTTGAAAGATGTCAACTCAAAAACACATAAGGCTGATTATTTTAGTAAAATAAAACAGAGGCAGTTTTATTCTAATAAGAAAATGCCAGGCCTGAAGTCACACCTTCCTGTGCATCTAACAGCATTCTCATTTTATCATATTTTAAAAATCCACACCTCATATTTTCCGTTACCTTATATGGATGGTGCTAATGACACACATAGTAAACCTTCTATTAGCCTTGTAGTTGAATAGGATTTGTTTAATTTCAGCTGTCAAATAATGTGAAAAAAAAAAACATTCTGGTAACCCTAGGAGTTAACATATGTTAGAATTATAAAAGTAAATGTTTCACAAACAGCAATAATTGATTGATTGTGTTCTCTGCCAGCATAAAATTAAAAGCGCAGAATATGCCCATTTGGGAAGCTTGATGACTTACTTGTTTGAGTGGTTTAAAAGAAACTTTGAAAAAGTTTCCTTCTAAAGCAAGTTAAAGGAGCTAAAAGGCATGGGTATGGTGTGGATCTCCCTTACTACTTAAATTACAGAAAAAACAATCTCTGAATTTAATTATTAAAACAATGAAGACATGAATAAGTGAAATACTCTCCTTTGCCATTCCTCTTTTAATCCTATACCCTTGATTACCTAGTATAAATGACCTGCTACGGATCTTCTTTGGTACTTTTCCCTCTGCATTTATTAACATACAGAGACACAAACGTTATTTTAGATTGAGCTCTCTGATGACAGGGTGTTGAGTTCAAAATGTTCACTGGGGTGAGCTCTTGGGAGATACACCTCTAAATACACACCTAAGGAAGTGAGGGAGGCAGCAGGGGGAAGAGGGACAAGCTGACTAAAATAAAGTTGCAGTTGAGGTCTCATCAAACTCATGGGAAAATCCTCAAGTTCCATGAGACCTCTCAGAGTGGTCCCAAATTGAGACAAGGAACTGGAATTTTGTATTCTCAAAGTCATTAGCCAACCCCTGGGAAGAGGTACAATCTTGGGTGAGTAGTTTCCAGAGAAGGACAAAACTCAGAGCCATCATCAGTCGATAATCCCAGCAACTGGGAGATAGCCTGGGTATCTGGGTAGAACGCTCCACAATATCCTCTATGTTTATTTATGCAATTGAGATCTCTGTTCACTTAATTAAAAAATATAATCAGAAATACATGATCTTCATCTATTCGCATTTTTACTTAACTTTGCAATGTGCACATCCTACTAAGTGATAAGTCTATCTTATTTATTTTAATGGCTACATAATATTCATTGTAAGATTATACATTTTATTTTAACTTTTATTTTTTGTTTGTTTTTTACTGATGCAAATAATGCTGTATTATCTTTTTATGTATGTTTTTCTGAATTCATATTTTTTAAATAAATTTCCATAAGTTCAACTGCTTAGTCAAAGTTTAGGTATGTTTGCTTAAATAAACAATAGTAGGTTATCTTATTAAATGATTATAGTAATGCACACTACCATCAGAAGCATATACAATTACCTGTTTGATACTGAAGGTTTTCAATGTAAATTTCATTTTCCAATTGTGACTAGAAAATATTATCTCATTGTGTTTTTAACATTCATTTTCTTAACCATTAATAAGGTTATGCTTTCTAAAATGTGTTTATTGTCTCTTCTCTCCTTTGACTTGCCTATTCATTTCCTTTTCCTTTTCTGTGGTTGGTTTTGTTTTTATCTTATTCTTATTAATATACCCTATATGTTTTAATGTTTTCTCCTGGTGAATTGCTTAATGACTTTGCTTTTAGTATCTTTATTAGTCAAGGTTTCTTCAGAAAAACATAATCAATATTGACAGATTGATTGTAGGAATAGGCTGATGTGGTTATGGAGGCTGAGAAGTCCCACAGTCTGCCATCTGCAAGCTAGAGAATCAGGAAAACTGGTGGTGTAATTCTGTCTGAGTCCAAAGAGAATCCGGGGGCTGAAGGTTCTAAGTCCTGGTCTGAGTACAAAAGCTTGAGAATCACAAGTGCTGATGTCCAAAGGCAGAAGAGGGATGTCTTTGTTTAAACAAAGAGAGAAGATTTGTCCTTCCTCTGCCTTTTTGTTTATTCAGGTCCTCAATTCAGGGTGGGGCTGCATGATGCCCAGCCGCATTGGTGAGGGTTCTCCTCTTCACTCGGCCTACCAATTCAAATGTTAACCTCTTCTGGAGACACCGTCACGCACACCCAGAAATCATATTTTATAATATTTTACAAGCTTTCTGGACATCTTTCAGCCCAGTCAAGTTAACACATACAATTAATGATCACCGTATCTTTTAGAAACAAAGGACCTACATTTTATGCCTTTTGGATTTTTTATCTTAAGAAATCCTCTTACTCCAAGGTTCACAAATATTCTCCTCCATTTCCACTAAAATCATCCAAATTTCTTTCTTATATTTATATTTATTGATCCCTAAAGTATATTTATTAAGTACAAAGCAAACTGAAGAACAATATGTACAATATGACATTTTGGAAAACAAAAAATATATAATAATAGTTTTTAAAACCAGTTCAAAGGACTGAACGTTTGTGTGTTCCCAAAAATTATATGTTGAAGCCCTAAACCTCAATGTGTTGGTATTAGGAGGTAGGGCCTTTGGGAGGTGATTAGGTCATGAGGACTCTGCCATCATGAATGAAATTAGTCCTTATAAAAGAGGCTCCAGAGAGCTCTCTAGACCCTTTTGCTATTTGAGAACACAGGGAGAACATGGCTCGCTATAAACCAGAAAGTGGGTCCTTATCAGACACCGAAATTGCTGGCACCTTGATCTTGAATTTCCCAGTTTCCAGAACTGTGAGAATTAAATTTTTGTGCTTATAAGTCATTCAGTCTATGGTATTTTTGTTATAGCAGTCCAAACAGACTAAGACACAACTCCAACCTACTTCTGTAGGAAAGCAGGAAAGTCTCTGTCAGAATGTGTACCAAACTGAAGATGACAGCAGCTACCTCCAGGGGATGGAGTTGGACCAAGGAGAGAGGAAGAATTTCATTCTTTACTCTCTACATTGTGAAAAAGAGAGAGAAAAGGTAAGATAGAATTATGGGTAATTTTTATATTCTATTTTTGTCTTTTCTAAATTTTTCATAATGGAGATATATTAATAATATTTCATAACCAGAAAGCATAAATTTAAGGCTCTCAGAAGTTCATCACTAAGTGGAGTAGTTCTGAAGGTTTCTTTAAAGTGAAGGTGGTATTTTTTACATCTGTAGATTGTTAAAGCCTTGTACAGCTCCCAGAAAACTTTGCTCTGGAGCAGACGCAAGAGGACATTAACTTCTGCCTGAGCCTTCGTTTGTAGGAAAGGTCTTGGTAACAAATATTTTCATTTCTGAGTCAGGTTCTCCTTTTAGGGCTTCCTGCTATATTTATATTTTTAATACATTTAAAAATTATTCTGATCACGGCTTGAGGTGTGGATCTAGTTCCATTTTCTTTTTTCAACTTGTTTACTGAGGTATAATTTATGTACAGTAAAATTTACTGTGTCGTAGGTTTGAAAGACATACAGCACCAAAATAAAAATATAGAATATTTTGCTAATCTCAAAACATTCCTTGGTTATTCTTTGTGGTTAATTGCCTCTCTTACATTCCTAGCTTTTGGCAACAACTGACCTGATACCTGTCCCTATAGTTTTGCCTCTTCCAGAAAGGCATACAAATGAAATGACACAGAGTGTTGCCTTTTGAGTCTGGCTTTTTTCACTTAGCATAATTTTGAGATTGGTCCATATTGTTGTGTGTATATCCATAATGTGTTCCTTTAAATTGCTGAGTAGTATTCCATTTTACAGATGTACCACAATCTGTTTATCTATTCACCACTTGAAGGGCACTGAGTTGTTTCCAGTTTTGGGCAATTATGAAAAAGAGATATTATAACTATTTGCATACAGAGCTTTGTGTGGATATATGTTTTCATTCTCTCAGGTAAATACAGAAAGTAAGAGATTCATTTTTTAAAAATGGATAGTCAGATATCCCAATCCCATTTATTAGATTATCCATTTTTTTCACCACTGAATGGAATGTTATCTTAATCAAATATTAACTCCCCCTCTTACTATTCTTTTCCAAGACTTCCTTGGCAAATACTACACATTTTTAAAATTTGAACATTTTGTACAGTTTGTGTTCCAAAAAGCAAACTAGCAAACAATTCTGCTGTGATTCTAATAGTGATTCTAAAAGATAAAAATATATCATACATATATTAATTCAAGAAGGATTAATATTTTTACAATATAACAGTTTTCCCATTTAAGAGCATAGCTTGTCTCTCCATTCATTCAAGTTCTGTTTCTTAATTATACATATATACACACAAAAAAAGATATATATTCTGATTTGAACATATATATAACATTTTAACCATCATAATAGCAATGAGAGCAACAACAGATAACACCTACAGAGGCAGGCATTCTAAACATTATACCTATATTGATTCATTTAATACTCATAACAACCCAATAAGTTAGATATTATTTCTCCATTTTTTAGATGAGAGAACTGAAGCAGAGAAAGTTTTAGGGGACTAGCACAAGTTTAAGTGACTCAATGACAGGCACTCAACAAATTTTATTATTATTTCAAGGTATTTCAGTTGATTCTAAGATTTTCTAAAAATATGATAATACAATCTATAAATAGTGTTGATATCTTTGCTTTTGTGGTGCTTCTATATAATGTATATCATATTACTTTTGATTGAACCTCAAAAACAGTACTAGTAGTGACAGTAAGCATCCCTGACTTATTACTAAAGATGAATAAAAAGCTTAACACTTCCTCATTTGATTGGATGCCTGTCCTTGGCTTTTCATAAATGCTATTTAACTTACACAGAAATGTTTCATCAAATTCTTGTTTAACTGTAAGTTTTTTTAAAAAATCAGTTACAGCAAACTGAATTTTGTCAAATATCTTGTCAGCATCTATTAATGTAATTTTTCCCTTTTAAATGACATATTGATACTCTTTGTATTATTAAACAATTCTTGAATTCCTAGAGTAAATCTACTTGGCAGAAATAATTATTTAAAATAATATTCTGGAATTTGTTTTAATACCTAATTTAAACATTTTGCTTTTAGATGTTGGATAGCACTCTGTAATCATATTAATATTTCTGCAGAAAATATGTGAATATTCATACTAAATGGGACAAGACTTAACAGGTCTGGCTTTTCTACCTAATGAATTAAAAAAAAAACCTTTTGTTTTTGGATATGAGAACTGTGGGCGAGAGTTAGTGTACCGGTAAAAAAATTGTATGGTCCTTGAAAGTTGTATCTGAATCTGATCTTCTGCCTTTTAAAAATGGTAGGACTTTAACATCCTCTATAATTTTTAACATGTTTAAAATTTCTATTCTTCTTAGGTCAACATTTAGCATTTATATTTCATTGGTAATGTATCCATTTTTCTATTTCAAATGTATTGCTTAAGAGAGTGTAGAGGTGTGAAATTAATCAAGCACTGGTGTTTGGAAGGTGTTCATGATCTATGATGAAAAAGAGTATCAAGGTAGGAATCAGAAAGGAATAGACAGAAATCTGCAAGGAAAATTTTGTTAGTGTTAAAGGAAGTAACATTTCAGAATTAATCTGTTTCAAGGGACTAATTTAAATAAAGCTTTGTATCCACTTTATCAGGGGTTCAAGTTTGAACTGGGCTGTGCCTATGTTGGTGCCTTGCAGATAGTGTGTCAGATATATAGACAGGCTCATAAATACCAAATTAATCTTAGCAGTATCCTTGAGTGTATAGTCATTTGGACTCAGTGTGTACTATTGAAGAGATACTGGGGAGAAAAGGGACCTATGAAGAGTTCAAGAGTGATTGGGAATAACCTCTGAGTTAGGAGAAATCAAGCAAATCCTACAATGCCTCCTCTATTTTCATTTTCTTAGTGCTTCCATTGATCCTCTTGAGTCAACACTCATCATGTCAGTGGATGCAGAATCAGTGTATTCAGATGCAACCTATCAACTGCATTACTGATATTTCACTTTCAAAATTAAGGCTAGAAGATTTTGAGTTCTTGCATCTTTCCTAAGAATGACAGTCTTGAGGAGCTCAATTATCCTGTTCAGAGATCCTTGGGAACTGTAAAGCAGAATTAACTACAGCTATAGAAATGTTTGATAATTTTCTTCACTTTTAACTTAATATTTAAGTTCATATCCACTTTATCATCTTCTCAGACCAAAGTTACTTACTGAGAGAAATCAGTTATAGAAATAAAAACATCTTACAGCTTAAACCTGCCAATGATCGGTATGTTGAATGTTTGGTTCATGACCTTGAGGCTTTTGGATTTAGCATTTAGTGGGAAGGATTACATAAGATACTATATGTTGTAATCTTCATTGTGAGAGTTATATTTGAACTCATATGTTTCTACTAGTTCTTGGAAGTCACTGTACAGTATTTCAGACAAAATGGATTTCCACAACTCTTCGTATAATGTTTCTACAGTTATGTCAAAATCAAACTTTTTGGATTTACTTTTGATTTGGATAGCTCTCCTTCCAAACCCCGTTTTAGAATTTGAGTTGTTTTTAGCTGATAGAATTTTTTTTTCTTGCTGGCCGTGGACTAGACCAATATATATTGACTTTTAGAAGTTTACTTAAACTTCTGATTCCAGAAAAAAAAAAGGGATTTTTGTAATTCAAAGAAAGATATGTTTATGTTTCCTTCTGTTAATTCACCTATCGAAACACATTCACCAGACAGATGTTTCTAGGCAAAAAGCATCAGTTAGTGGTATTTACTACTTTACTCTAAGCTTTATAACAGGAGCATTTTTCAATCAAAGATTGCTCTTTTCCTTGGCAATCATACCTAGCCAAAGTTTAAAGACTGTTAAAAGATCACACAGTAAACTTTAATTTGTAATCAACTATACCCTTTTAAAAGAAGTCTGAACTAGTCAAAATGCAATGTCAGTGGAAGAAAAAAATCTGATGAGACTGTCTTTGTTTGTATTTCCTGTTTTCGTCTGTCTCAGTTATTCTTCTCTGTACACTAGTCTCTTTGAATATAGTAGCTGGCTGAGTGAGATTCCTGACTTCATAAAACATGGAAACACTTTTAATTTCATAGCAAAATTCCTTGTATTTGGCAGTAGATCATTGAGATGACATTTGGGACAACAAACCTTCAGAAAAAGGCAGAGAAAATGATCAAGGATAAATGAAAGAAGCACTAGGAATCAACACTGAAAAAAATGATTTGGGGGCAAAATAAAGAATGTTTATAATGTGCAAAATGAAATGTCCTTTTTGGAAGCATCTGTAAATTCTATATTTCATTATGGAATAATCCCATCATTAGATATCAGAGCATTTTTTTCCTGATTGATAATAAATTCCATTTTAAATTATTTCATTTTTCCTGGTACTGTATGATTTTAATTTAGAATGAGTTTAAGATATTTGGACAGTCTCAAAGTAGTGGCTATAAATTTTCTCTTCACAAAAAGAATTCTCTTCCTTGGCTTTCCTCCCTTAATGCATTTTCTAACCACCTCAATTGGAGTGGACCCTGCCTGTACTGTCTTAGAACAGTTATTTTAAACAACTCACCTGCATTTGGTATGTACTTCTATATAAAATAAGTATTTATATGCGTATGTTACCTATCCTCTCTCTCTGACCCACATGAAGTACCAAGCAACCTGGGATTGGTCCTCTTTCAAAAAGTAAGTAAATTAGTAAATAAATTAATATACCAACGGTCATTGACTAGATCTTGTTAAATTTTGTAAAACTTGTAGCACATATGGCAGCAATGAAGCTCAACAGAGATACTGTTACAGTGCCCTAACCCCACTCCCAATCTATCCTCCCTGTCGCTTAATGACTAAGTTACTGATCTCATACACAAACCCTTTAATATTATTCCCCTACTTAAAATTCTTTAATAGCTATTCATATCTTTGTGGATAAACTTCTAACTCAGCTCAAGGAACAAAGCTTCCATTGATGTGGACCTACCTAGGTCTCTGGCCCTATCCCAAGCTACTGTTCCAGTGCACGCCCTACATCCCCAGATATGTAAAAGCTATTCTGAGTTTCTTAAATGCTCTCTTTAGGCTCTTTCACTACTCTGAGCCATTCTGTGTGTTGTTCCCTTAGCACAGAATATTTATCTCCTTCTAAATACTTTGTATCCTTCAAACTTCATTGTAAGTTTTTCCAAGATGCCCCACCTTGCCTACTGAATTTGGTTCCCTGGTATAGCCTTCTCCTAGAATATTCTTTATATGTATCTTTTGTCAATAGTTTGTAATATAATATAGTTGTTGGGTGTTTTTTTTGAGAATTTAAAAAATTTTAATGCAGTTCAAGTCAGTGTGCTGTACACACTTAGCAGAGTACAGTCACATAATAGGTTCTTGATAAATAATGTTACTAAATAAAAACTATATTTTACGTAAATCAAAACATAGCAGTGGGGGCTTCCCTGGTGGCGCAGTGGTTGAGAATCTGCCTGCTGATGCAGGGGACACGGGCTCGTGCTCCGGTCCAGGAAGATCCCACATGCCGCAGAGTGGCTGGGCCCATGAGCCTGCGCGTCCAGAGCCTGTGCTCCGCAGCGGGAGAGGCCACAACAGTGAGAGGCCCGCGTACCGCAAAAAAAAAGAAAAAAACCATAGCAGTGATTCAATAAGTAACTCTCAGAATAGACAGAACACTATAATGGTATGTGAAATGCTGTTATAAATAAATAGTTATTAATTATATAATCTAATTGTTTTTAGTGTAATATGTGGGATTTGGGAAAGAAATGCTATTGCTTTTAACTTAGCTTGAATGCTGCTACTGAAACCTTACCTGCCACAGGACATGGACCCAGAATAATGACCCATTGTGTCCTATTCTACGTATAACTCCAGCACTGTAGGACCTGGATCTTCACATTATTCTCCTTTACTAGTTGTAAAATCTACTATTCTCTGTGCTATACACTATGTGTGTCTCCCCCAAATCCATATGTTCAAACCTAATCTTCAATGTGATGTTATTTGGAGGTATGGCCTTCCGGAGGTGATTAGGTCTTAAGGGTAGAGCCCTCATGAATGAGATTAATGCCCATACAAAAAAGACTCAGAGAAATCCCTGGTCCCTTTTGCCATGTGTAGGCTGAAAAAATGGTCATCTATGAACCAGGAGGCAGGACCTTACCAAATACCAAATCTGCTGGCTCTTTGATCTTGGATTTTCCAGCCTCCAGAACCGTGAGAAATAGATCTCTGTTGTTTATAAACCACCGTCTAGGGTATTGTTATATTAACCCAAATGACTAAGACTACCCTGACTGTCTTTATCTCTTTGAACCCCTCCTGAAAACATCCCATTTTGTCAAGCTAGTTTGCCCATGAATAAAGTACTTTAGAGTTGTTTAGCTGTTGATTGTTCACATAAAAATGGGAAATAAATACTATTTAGATTGTCAAATTGTTAATATTAAATTGAAAAATAAGGTGTCATTTTTAGCAAGAGCAGATGTTTGGGGCACATCTTTTTCAGTGCATCTGTTTATTAATGAGGGGTTAGTTAGAGTTTTGTGAACATGCGGCTTTATTTATTTAAAAAAAAATCCACTGGCTTTCAATTTACATCATAACAAAAGTGTGTATAATGTGGCAGAACTGTTTTATGTGATTAAGAACTGTTTATTCTGGATTTATAATTAATTTAATTGTAACATCTAGAGGACTGCAATTTTGAAAAACTTTCAATCCTGATTGCCTATTATTCAAGTGACAACAGTGAAATAAAGTGACACTATGATAAATGGAAACGTAACAAGCAGTTGTCCTGAGTTAATAACATTTTGAAAGAAAAAATCTATAAAATTTTTATATAAATCATATGTATTGTATTTAATATATACAAATAAAATAGTTTTGCCTTCAAGTTTTGCATCAGAGGTAGAAAGTTCACAATTTAATAAACATCTTACAAATGTATTTTCATTATTTAAAACCAGCTTGAGATATTCCCTATCTTGATAAAAATAGAGTGAGGAAAAGACCTAATTCAGTTGCTCCATCAAATGATTTCCTTAAACCCAAGTCCCATTTGAGGTCAGTGACACACCTTCATTTGTTTGAACTATGGTTTTTACAAAATTCAATCAAACATTAAAAGGAAGTACTTAATTAGTTATGCTGCACTAACAAAGAAAAATTATTACACCATACTAACCTATGTTATAGCAAAACCCTGACCCCACAAAAATGATTGGTGCCATTAATGAGATTGATTGAAATACATAGGAATTATAAGTCAAAGAACTGGTGAATAGAAAGCCATCAAATTCAGACTGCATTATTTTTCTACTCAGATGCTACACTAAGATTCCATATAAACTTATTTCCAAACCTGAATTGTATTGTAGAAAGTGTTAATAAAATGGATATGGAATAAATGTGTAGTTTCCACTTCCATTTAGTTAAATGCACTTCAATAAATTATAGCCAGTAAGTAGTTTTTAATTCAAATATAACATCTTTGCCAACTGAAATCCTTAGATATAAAGATTTCTAAAACAAAAATCTGTTTGTGGGATAAACAAGATGAGATTCTGACCAATTATTCCCACCAAACGCCCAAATCCAAATTTTAGTGTAATTGCTCTCAGATTACTGCAGGAAAATTTAAAAATAGGGAAAAGTGGAAAAGAACTTTAAAAAACACCCACAAGTAACTACTATTCACATTTTTATATTTTCTTCCTATCATTTTGTATGAAAATGATTATTATTATTTTTGCTCTCTAAAAGATATTTTTATTAGGCTTTGTCCAAAACATGTGAAATGACTTGATCTTTCTTACATAAAAACACCTTTGAGTTCTTAGTATTTTTGTATTAGATCATAATCATAGAAATTGGAAACTTCCTGCAAAACAAGTAGGGTACATACCACGTTTCTATTTTTGACTAATCATTCTTTATTTCTTCCTAGATTGAAGTTGGTGATAGCTTCACAAATAAACTCTAGTGACTAACTGGCCATATATTACATTATAGATTCTCCTCCTATGTCAGACCATTCACAGAATGTCAAAAAGTGTAATAAAAATATTTTATTTTTCACCTGGGATAAATCATGAAAATATTTCTAAGGTTTACATAGACTTTGAACATATAGGATTAAATATTGTAGTATTATATAGGCAGCTCATGAGTTTAATACACAACATCTTCTGAAAATCAGCACAAAAAAACCTACCATATAAGGTAAACAATAAACCTATGTATTATTCACTGATGGGAGAGCGGAAATTTAGAGAAAGCTCACATTATATAACTCTGAATTATGCCTACCTTTTATGCCTACCTTTTATAGGCACACTCTCTGATAATACATTTTCAGGTTTTTATACATGATTGTAAATATTGATCTTTTCTTTTACAATTAAATTGGCTCAAGTCTAGTGAAAATATAAATGAAGTTAACTTGCAGCTTTTAGGCTACTAGTGGTTTCAAACTTGGATCAAATTTAATTTTATGAGGTCTTTTTCATGACTAGGATGTAGTATTAGCATTTCCATGAGTTAGTTACAATTAAAGATGAATATAGCATTAAATTCAAATTATTGTGTAAATTCTGCTGCTCAAAAGTGGCAACAAGTCATCTGATTAGGGCAAACATCACTTTATGATAACTGAAAATAATTAATTATTAACTGAATTTTCAAAAATACAAATTGTGCATGTGCTTTAGAGATGCCATATGAAATGTATATAATTCTGAGTTGTTCAAAAATAGACTATATGAGTCAGAGACCTTGGAAGAAGTATTGTATAAGGATTTCAAAATCAGTCATACAAAAGTCAAGGGGCTTTGTATTGATAAAAGTTTGCTACTGGGAGGGAGGAAGTACAGCTTGATAATTCAGAGTGCGGACTCAGCAACTAGACTGCTTGGGATTAGATGCTGGCTATTCCACCTTATGGCTATGTGAACTGGGGCGATTTGATTAATTTCTCTACTTCTCAGTTTCCTTATTGTAAAATGGGAGTAATAACAAAACTTATAAGGAGGTGTGAGGAATAACTGATGTGTATAGAAAGCACTTACGAGTGCTGAACACACCGTGAACACACAGTAAGTGCTAGCTTATTATTATACGTGATGAAAATATTAGTCTTTCTGAATCCTGTTTCAATTATTCCAACTACTACTTATTTGTCACTTTGCCTGTGTTGCTTTGAACTATTTATTGTTCTATGTATAAATACCTTTTTTCATATATATATATATATATATATCTCCACATAAATCTGTGTGTATGTTTGTATATAAAATAAATTCCATGAGAGGAGAAAGATGACATTTACTCATTTTACCTATTTGTGTTTGCAGTAGTTACCAACTACGCATATAAGCATTTTTGCTGATTATTATGGTGACATATTCAAGTCTAGTATTTTCCTCCTGTGGAAACTCAGAAAATATCCATCTTACAATAGAAAAAAAAATAAATTCCATCTCCAGAAAATTTTTTTAAAAAATTTATTTTTAATCTCGTAAGAGCTTCCTGAATATTGATATATCATAAAAATAATTAAGAAAGTATTTAAAAATAAAAACAAATATGGATCACTTCCCTTTAAAATTACTAAATTTTATGTTGACAAAATGTCACTAAGCTTTTTGTTCTACAGGGAAACCTACTTGTTTATTTTCCTGTTTACTCCCTTTACTCACATAAAATTTACATGAGGCATTTAGTAGATGCTTAATAAATAAAAATCATCATAACACTGACAAGGGTTACAACTTTTCTAAAATTAAAAGTATTGCAAATAATTTAATCTTCCTCTATCCTGGAAATAAAGGTTATAGATGATTTTCTCAGAGAATTTTTTGAAATTCCTATAGTGCTCATTGGAATTGGAGGGCATTAAGCTTGTGAAAGGACTGCAAGATTGTCACTGCTTACCTTTCTGTTAATATATGTAAACAGTTATCTGTAGCATCTACCCTTTACCAAAGTGTTCATCTTGCAGTAATTTGGACATGTAGCACTCCATATAGAGTCATTCATTGTCTAGTATGTTAGTGGATGATGTATATTTTGTAGTTAATGGAGTTGAATAGATCTCCACATTTCACAGCTCAGTGAATGTGTACTCCATTTTCTTCCTGGCTTCTGCTGCTAGATATTTTTTTTTTTAAGAAAGCAGTTATATACATTAAAGATAAATTCATGACTTTGAGAAACGAGTAAAATCTGCTTAGAAATGATCACAGCAGACTGGAAAGTTATGATTAGAATCATATAATTATTTATGCTAACATAACCACTGGACCAAATTCCTTGACATTTTAAAATCATTTAATTATTTCTTAATTAGAAATGGTGTGTGAAGTGAGAACTCACAGTTTGCAATTGTGTTCACTATAAGGAATTCTTGAGTCGCTGACTAAGAATAAATGGATATAACATTAGTATACCAAGAAGTCAAAGATGTCCCAGGTAGCCATCTAATATAAATTGAGTGTGTGTTTACTCCACCTTGATATGATAACATTTGAAAAATATCATCAGAAATGCCATGATTTTTTCCTGATATTTAAACTTCCCATTTCCAAGACTAATAGTTTAAGAACTTTGAATAATCACATGGATTCGGTCACCAAAATAATTCTATGTTAGCTTTACATAGTATTTCACAAGTGATAAAAAATTTTCACAGATATCAATAGTAATTTCATTTTCACAAAAGACAGTGAAATGACATATTATCATTACTCCACAAATAAGAAAACTAAGTCTAAGCATTCCTATGAATTACAATAGAAGATTAAAGTACCTTAAGTGCATGGATTTAGAATCATAACTGGATATTTGTCCCAGATCTGAAAGGCTAGTACAACGTGGTTGGAAGTAACAATGGAAAAGAAGATCCAACAATTGGCAACCCATGACACGATGACCCAAAATCCAACCTCCCACCTGTTTTTTGTAAATAAAGTTTTATTGAAACACAACCATGTCCATTCCCTTAAGCACTGTCTGCAACTGCTTTCATGCTACAATAGCAGAGTTGAGTAGCTGCAACAGAGACCACACAGATTGCAAAGCTGAAAATATTTACTATCTATCCCTTTATCTTTCTAGAGCTTGCCAATCCCTATTCTAAACCAAAGAGATTGTCTATACCATGAAAGGTACTTGGGGCAGAATCTAGAGACCATGAGGAAGTCCTGAATATCAAATAAAAAAATAGAACCAGGTTGAAGTAGATGCCTGACTGTCCCTAGTATATTTCGATGAACTAAAAGTACTGTAGATGAGAGCTAAAGAGGGAACATAGAACTGGGGAAGAAAAGCCAAATCTGCAATCATTTTATCTCTATCATATATTTAATAAATCTTTTTGAATTTCTCATAAGTGTAGATTATTCTACGCATTAGGCATTAATCTATGAATGATCTTCTTAACTGGGTATTTTAATGATCTTCCAAGTACAGGTATTTGAGGATAATAATAACATGAACAAGCAAGTATTAATTAAAGCAGTGGAGGAAAGCTACAGTGCGGATATCAAAAACCCTCATCAACTGACATTAGTATCTTTGCTTCCTTAGATAACCTCACTTTATTTCTTATCAGGCCAGATATTCTTTCAGGCAAAGGAAAGAATCAGATACAGCTGCTCTGCAAAATGGCTGCTAAATCTGTATACTAGTATTTCAAAGAGGAAGCTACAATCCAACACAGAAAGTCTCAAGGGAAGGTGAAAACAGTGACTTAGCTAATATGCTTACCTTAACCTGATCTTAACTGGTTAAGAAAATATATAAGGAAGATAAATAGCTGGTGGATTGGGAGGACAATTGATTATCCTGAAAATGTATTCACATTTATTCATCCTTTTATTAAAAAATTTTGTTTTTAACATCTTCCCTGTTCATGGTGCTTACTTGGCATTATGGAGAAAGAGAAATTCATACCCTCAAGAATCACAAAATTTAAGGGAGAAGACAGACACCTATATGAATAACTTTATTATAATATAATTATCTCTATTACTGATGGAGTTTGTGAATGGACATGAAGACAGAAGAAACAAATCATCATAACCCATATGTGTAACTAACATTGTCTGGATCCAAGACACCATGTCCAAATGGCAGGAAACAGAAATTATTGGTGTAGTGTAGCCAGAGTGAGACAGAGTTGTTGTTGTTTTTTTTTTTAATGTGGGTCCCTATCTTCTTCTTCTTTTTTTTCTTTTTTTAACATCTTTATTGGAGTATAATTGCTTTACAGTGGTGTGTTTCTGCTTTATAACAAAGTGAATCAGTTATACATATACATATGTTCCCATATCTCTTCCTTCTTGCATTTTCCTCCCTCCCACCCTCCCTATCCCACCCCTCTAGGTGGTCACAAAGCACCGAGCTGATCTCCCTGTGCTATGCGGCTGCTTCCCACTAGCTATCTATTTTACATTTGGTAGTGCCATGCCACTCTTTCACTTTGTTACAGCTTACCCTTCCCCCTCCCCATATCCTCAAGTCCATTCTCTAGTAGGTCTGTGTCTTTATTCCTGTCCTGCACCTAGGTTCTTCAGGACCTTTTTTTTTTTTTAGATTCCATATATACGTGTTAGCATATGGTATTTGTTTTTCTCTTTCTGACTTACTTCACTCTGTATGACAGACTCTAGGTCCATCCACCTCACTACAAATAATTCAATTTCATTTCTTTTTATGGCTGAGTAATATTCCATCATATATATGTGCCACATCTTCTTTATCCATTCATCTTGATGAACACTTAGGTTGCTTCCATGTCCTGGCTATTGTAAACAGAGCTGCAATGAACATTTCGGTACATGAGTCTTTTTGAATTATGGTTTTCTCAGGGTATATGCCCAGTAGTGGGGTTGCTGGGTCATATGGTAGTTCTATTCGTAGTTTTTTAAGGAACCTCCATACTGTTCTCCATAGTGGCTGTATCAGTTTATATCCCCACAAATAGTGCAAGAGGGTTCCTTTTTCTCCACACCCTCTCCAGCATTTATTGTTTGTAGAATTTTTGATGATGGCCATTCTGACTGGTGTGAGATGATATCTCATTGTAGTTTTGATTTGCATTTCTCTAATGATTAATGAGGTTGAGCATTCTTTCATGTGTTTGTTGGCCATCTGTATATCTTCTTTGGAGAAATGTCTATTTAGGTCTTCTGCCCATTTTTGGATTGGGTTGTTTGTTTTTTTGATATTGAGCTGCATGAGCTGCTTATATGTTTTGCAGATTAATCCTTTGTCAGTTGCTTCATTTGCAAATATTTTCTCCCATTCTGAGGGTTGTCTTTTGGTCTTGTTTATGGTTTCCTTTGCTGTGCAAAAGCTTTGAAGTTTCATTAGGTCCCATTTGTTTATTTTTGTTTTTATTTCCATTTCTCTAGGAGGTGGGTCATAAAGAATCTTGCTGTGATTTATGTCATAGAGTGTTCTGCCTATGTTTTCCTCGAAGAGTTTTATAGTGTCTGCCCTTACATTTAGGTCTTTAATCCATTTTGAGTTTATTTTTGTGCATGGTGTTAGGGAGTGTTCTAATTTCATTCTTTTACATGTAGCTGTCCAGTTTTCCCAGCACCACTTACTGAAGAGGCTGTCTTTTCTCCACTGTATATTCTTGCCTCCTTTATCAAAGATAAGGTGACCATATGTGCGGGGGTTTATCTATCCTGTTCCATTGATCTATATTTCTGTTTTTGTGCCAGTACCATACTGTCTTGATTACTGTAGCTTTGTAGTATAGTCTGAAGTCAGGGAGCCTGATTCCTCCAGCTCCGTTTTTCTTTCTCAAGATTGCTTTGGCTATTTGGGGTCTTTTGTGTTTCCATACAAATTGTGAAATTTTTTGTTCTAGTTCTGTGAAAAATGCTAGTGGTATTTTGATATGGATTACACTGAATCTGTAGATTGCTTTGGGTAGTACAGTCATTTTCACAATGTTGATTCTTCCAATCCAAGAACATGGTATATCTCTCCATCTATTTGTATCATCTTTAATTTCTTTCATCAGTGTCTTATAATCTTCTTCATACAGGTCTTTTGTTTCCTTAGGTAGGTTTATTCCTAGATATTTTATTCTTTTTGTTGCACTGGTAAATGGGAGTGTTTTCTTGATTTCACTTTCAAATTTTTCATCATTAGTGTATAGGAATGGTAGAGATTTCTGTGTATTAATTCTGTATCCTGATACTTTACCAAATTCATTGATTAGCTCTAGTAGTTTTCTGGTAGCATCTTTAGGATTCTCTGTGTATACTATCATGTCATCTGCAAACAGTGACAGTTTTACTTCTTCTTTTCCAATTTGGATTCCTTTTATTTCTTTTTCTTCTCTGATTGTTGTGGCTAAAACTTCCAAAACTATGTTGAATAATAGTGGTGGGCAAGCTTGTCTTGTTCCTGATTTTACTGGAAATGGTTTCAGTTTTTCACCATTAAGGGCAATGTTGGCTGTGGGTTTGTCATATATGACCTTTATTATGTTGAGGAAAGTTCCCTCTATGCCTACTTTCTGGAGGGTTTTTATCATAAATGGGTGTTGAATTTTGTCGAAAGCTTTTGAGACAGAGTATTTTATAAATACATTCAACATAGTTCAATGAAGAATGTTCAGTCAAGAAATTCAACTTTAATTAGTGAAATGGTAATATCAGAACCACTGAAATCAAAGAAGGACTCATGCATAATTGTTTTGGAGCCCAAATTAGAGTCTCTGGTTTCTTCTTCTGTTCTTCAATCCCAGAGTTTTGCATTAAATTATATTCCCTTCATTGACTTACATCAGATAAAATGCTGTCCCCGTTTTGATGGCAGCAGCTGAATTAGCAACTCAAGCAGAGCTTTTAGGCCATTCCTTCACAAGGCTTAACTGTGCGGGGAGAGTGGTTAGGGCTATAGTCTTGTTCTCAGACATGAATCTATTAATATATGAAAATCACCTTTAAGTTCTTCACCAATAAATATAATGAAATGTGCTTAATATATAAAAGACTATTTTTAAAGAACTTATTTTCATAATTTTCTCCTTTGGATTTATATTGATTATCTTGGCCTCAGTTTCTCTGTAAAACAATTAAGTTGGATGAGGTGGCCTGTAAAGTCCCTCTCAGCTCTACAAATATATGCTTTTATATAACGTTCCTCAAGAGACAAGTCTCTGTTGAATTTAACTGTGACCTAATTGATTCACTGGTCATGGTTTCCTGTCCAGAGGAATATAAATGGGTAGTTTGTTTTTATTAATTCCTTTTATATTAGTTTTATATCCAGTAACATTTGATAGTGATAATTGTAACAGTTGACCAAGAGGATCTAATATCTAAAACTTCTTGGAAAGTCTTCCACTTGCTATTTCCTGAAATGGTGATATTTTCCTAGCCTTCCTTAGTGGAGTATGTTAAAGTACTAAGGAAATAGCATTATCTGAAATGTGATATCTTCAAGAGAAATATGATTTGACTGTCCTATAATGATCATTAATTAATATAGATCAATTTCTTTTGATAGTGATATTAGAGTTAACTCTTGGGCACAAAATATATGTTTAATCAAGGAAGTTAAAAAATTATCTGAAATTTCATTTTAGAGGAGCAGAGAACTCCACAATGTCTATCTTGTATTTTATACCCTTCAGTAAATCAGACCACTGACATCAGTGTTATGGCAAGGTAAGTTAGGAACTAAAAATGTGCAGAGTACCATACAACTATCAATTCGCTCGTATGGAAAAAACACAGCTGTGTTTACTTACACATGGGATAAACTGAGGCTAGAGCTAATTGGGAAGAGGGCTAAGGCTAGCCTTTAAATCAACAGGGCTCAAATTATTATATTTGTTGAACCCAAATGAACCTTCATTAAGAAAATGTAATGTACTGAAAATATTTCACAAATTTAATTTTTCTCTCATCAACACACAGAACATTTACAAACTGAATAACTTGCAGGTTTAAATAGATGGAAATGAATTAGTGTAAAAAAGAGAAAAGGCCAAGCACACTATATGTTCATTTTTACAATCTCTTAACAAAATGAACATTTTAAATGTATCTTTTGTCTTTGACTAGGAAAAAGAGAAAGACGAGGAAATTAATATTTTTGTAATATAGATGTCATCTTATATTTCATGCCTGACTCATTTGAAAATGTAGATTAATTTGCAAACAATTTAGAAAGCTGAACTATTGAATTAGGTCCTCTAAGATTTAGGATTTGTCATCTTTTAAAGTTGACACCCAGTGAGAGCTTGTCAATTACAGAGAAGTGAAATGACGTGAAAATAAGTCTCATCTTCATCTTCTTGTTATATGCTTGGTTGGTTATAGAGAGACACCATTTACAAGCTCAAAATAATTATTCAGAAAGTTACGCTTCACTTTAAAACCAAATTTAAGCAGGAAAAAAGTGCCATTCCATGATAGTTATTTTATTCAGTGGGTGGAGAGTAGGAAATGCTATATGGCCTCGTAAGGCCAATGGTTAGACTGTCTTTCATGTCTTTCCACTTCTTCTCATGTTGGTGATAAATAGAGATGACTCCAGATTATTGCTTTAAAAACAAACAACCTACTTACATACTGCTCTCTTACTGATCAATGAAAGTGAGAATTTAAGAGAAATAATTATAATGTTATTTACATGTTTTATCAATGTGCGAATTGAAACACTCATGGCAATTCCACTCCTTCCCTGACCTCACCTTTTAATTGCTTTTTATTCCACCTATACACACTAATAACATAATACCTTAATATCTTGTTAGATTCAAAAAATGAATTATTTGTTGTAGTTAATAGATAAATTTAGAAAGCCATACTTCAGTGAAACTATGCACAATCTAACTTCTGGCTTTGATCTCAATATCTACTGATAATGGGCAGTTATCTTGGTAAATGGATTAGTATTTAATAAACATAGCACTCCAATAAATTCATTCTCAACTTGTGCTCAACCCAGAGACTCTAAGCAGACTTTGAGTACCCTCCTCTGAGAATGACTGGTAGGGATTAATATAACCAAAGTGTCATTTGAAGTTGGGCAGCAGAAAGAAGAATGTTCTAATAGTATTTTCTTCTTTCCTGCACCCTCTTAAGACCTTTGAACACCACATGCTCTTCCTTCCTAGAGGAGAGGAAAGAAAGAAGGGCTAGACAGAGTGTCAGAAGAGGTGTGTGATAAATTTTAAGTCTTTCAGAATAAAGAATTGAGACACCATTTCTCCTCCCTGCCTCATCTAAAGCCCCCAGGCTAACCTAAGTTCCATCACAGTGGGAGGGCAAAAGTCCCAAGAGAATTATTTGATACTTAAACACCTGCTCCTTCTTTTTTTTAAAAAAATGATAGATGATGTTTGACATCACTCATAGATATGATTTGGCAAAACCAGCAATCTATCTATCTAAATTCTGTTCATTTTTCAAGGCCATGCTGAAGTCTCTTTTATGGTCCCTTTTGACCATGACAGTGATAGTTTTTTGCCTTGTCTCAAAGTCTGTGACACTGTTTACAGTACTCTTTGGGACTTTTTTGTCAATTGCTGTGTACTGATGCTTATCTTAAAATAATTACAAAAGTAATAAAATAACATTAAAGTGCTTGAAAAATAGAGAAGAACATCATAATTCAATGTCCAAATCCAATAACTATGATCAATTATATATAGATTTTTCCTATTTTTTATAAGCCTATTTTATCTGTTTGCAAAAATACTATGTATATAGGTTTTTACACTGAGCTTTTATTGAATATTTAGTCATAAGTACTTCTCTACATCACAACAGTCTATAAAGATTTCTGGTGAATATTCCATTCAGTGGATATATCAAGATTTATTTAACTATACACTACTGTAATGCCAGTAAACTATTTACAATATTGTTATTATATCCCATGTCATTTCAGATATCTATATGATTATGACTTTTTAAATATTTAGATTATTTTTAGATAAATTCTCAGAAGGGAGATTAGTGGCTCAAAAGATGTAAACATTAATAATGTAATTGAAAGACTATAAGCTTTAGAGCCATACACCTGGATACAAATTTTAATTCACTCATTTATGTGGCCTTAGGGATATAATTTAATCTCTCGCAGACCAGTTTCTTACTGTATAATTGGATAATACCACCTACTACGTAGCTTTTTTTTTTAAGATTAAGAATAATATGTTAAAATTTGGCACAAAGTAAAGCTTAATAAAGAGTGGTCATTATTATTTTTTTTCCTACTATGCAAGTTATGTTAGATGACAAAAAAAAGCAAATGACATTGCATCAGATCTTAAATCAGTATGTTTGTATATGTAGTTTATATACACACATAGTTATAGATATCTACAGCATTGTCACAAAAATATTATACAAAGAAGTTATAAAGATTAAAAAAGATAAAACTTTGAATTCAAAATAAGCAAAGGTCATCAACATGTGATTCAAAGAGAGAATTCAAAGAGAGAATTCACTAAGTATAGACTCATTCTAGCAATCAAAAGCATGCAAATTAAAACACTATGGTGCCATTTTTTATCTCAGCCAACTTGGTAAAGCTGTCACTGTTTGCAAATGACATTATATTATACATAGAGAATCTAAAGATGCTATCAGAAAATGACTAGAGCTAATCAATAAATTTGGTAAAGTATCAGGATACAGAATTAATGCACAGAAATCTCTTGCATTCCTAAACACTAATGATGAAGAATCTGAAAGAGAAATTAAGGAAACATTCCCATTTACCACTGCAACGAAAAGAATAATATACCTAGGAATAAACCTACCTAAGGAGGGCTTCCCTGGTGGTGCAGTGGTCGAGAGTCCACCTGCCAATGTGGGGGACGCGGGTTCGTGCTCCAGTCCGGGAGGGTCCCGCTTGCCGCGGAGTGGCTGGGCCATGGGCCATGGCCACTGGGCCTGCGCATCCGGAGCCTGTGCTCTGCAGTGGAAGAGGATACGAAAGTGAGAGGCCCGTGTACCACAAAAATACAAAAAAAAAAAAAAAAAGAAAAAAAAAAAACCTACCTAAGGAGACAAAACACCTGTATGCAGAAAACTATAAGACAATGATGAAAGAAATTAAACATGATACAAACAGATGGAGAGATATACCATGTTTTGGATTGGAGGAATCAACATTGTGAAAATGACTATACTACCAAAAGCACTCTACAGATTCAGTGCAAACCCTATCAAACTACCAATGTCATTTTTCACAGAACTAGAACAAAAAATTTCACAACTTGCATGGAAACGCAAAAGACCCCGAATAGCCAAAGCAATCTTGAGAAAGAAAAACGGAGCTGGAGGAAACAGGATCCCTGACTTCAGACTCTACTACAAAGCTACAGTAATCAAGACAGTATGGTACTGACACAAAAACAGAAAGATAGATCAATGGAACAGGATAGAAAGCCCAGAGGTAAACCCACGCACATATGGTCACCTTATCTTTGATAAAGGAGGCAGGAATGTACAGTGGAGAAAGGACAGCCTCTTCAATAAGTGGTGCTGGGAAAACTGGACAGCTACATGTAAAAGTATGAGATTAGATCACTCCCTAACACCATACACAAAAATAAGCTCAAAATGGATTAAAGACCTAAATGTAAGGCCAGAAACTATCAAACTCTTAGAGGAAAACATAGGCAGAACACTCTATGACATAAATCACAGCAAGATCCTTTTTGACCCACCTCTTAATGAAAATAAAAACAAAAATAAACAAATGGGACCTAATGAAACTTCAAAGCTTTTGCACAGCAAAGGAAACCATAAACAAGACAAAAAGACAACCCTCAGAATGGGAGAAAATATTTGCAAATGAAGCAACTGACAAAGGATTAATCTCCAAAATTTATAAGCAGCTCATGCAGCTCAATAACAAAAAACCAAACAACCCAATCCAAAAATGGGCAGAAGACCTCAACAGACATTTCTCCAAAGAAGATATACAGACTGCCAACAAACACATGAAAGAATGCTCAATCTCATTAATCATTAGAGAAATGCAAATCAAAACTACAATGAGATATCATCTCACACCAGTCAGAATGGCCATCATCAAAAAATCTAGAAACAATAAATGCTGGAGAGGGTGTGGAGAAAAGGGAACCCTCTTGCACTGCTGTTGGGAATGTAAATTGATACAGCCACTGTGGAGAACAGTATGGAGGTTCCTTAAAAAACTACAAATAGAACTACCATATGACCCAGCAACCCCACTACTGGGCATATACCCTGAGAAAAGCATAACTGAAAAAGAGTCATGTACCAAAATGTTCATTGCAGCTCTATTTACAATATTCGGAGATGGAAACAACCTAAGTGTCCAACATCAGATGGATGCATAAAAAAGATGTGGCACATATATACAATGGAATATTACTCAGCCATAAAAAGAAACGAAATTGAGCTATTTGTAATGAGGTGGATAGACCTAGAGTCTGTCATACAGAGTGAAGTAAGTCAGAAAGAGAGAGACAAATACTGTATGCTAACAGGTATATATTGAATTTAAGAAAAAAATGTCATGAAGAACCTAGGGGTAAGACAGGAATAAAGACACAGACCTACTAGAGAATGGACTTGAGGATATGGGGAGGGGGAAGGGTAAGCTGTGACAAAGCGAGAGAGAGGCATGGACATATATACACTACCAAATGTAAGGTAGATAGCTAGTGGGAAGCAGCTGCATAGCACAGGGAGATCAGCTCGGTGCTTTGTGACCACCTGGAGGGGTGGGATAGGGAGGGTGGGAGGGAGGAAGATGCAAGAGGGAAGAGATATGGGAACATATGTATATGTATAACTGATTCACTTTGTTATAAAGCAGGAACTAACACACCATTGTAAAGCAATTATACTCCAATAAAGATGTAAAAAAAAAAAAAGAAGATGTGGCACATATATACAATGGAGTATTACTCAGCCATAAGAAGAAATGAAATTGAGTTATTTGTAGTGAGGTGGATGGACCTATAGAGTATCATATAGAGTGAAGTAAGTCAGAAAGAGAAAAACAAATACCATATGCTAACACATACATATGGAATCTAAAAAAAGAAAAATATGGTTCTGAGGAACCTAGGGGCAGGACAGGAATAAAGATGCAGATGTAGAGAATGGACTTGAGGACACGGGGAGGCGGAAGTGTAAGCTGGGAAGAAGTGAGAGAGTGGCATGGACATATATACACTACCAGTTGTAAAATAGATAGCTAGTGGGAGCAGCTGCATAGCACAGCGAGATCAGCTTGGTGCTTTGTGACCACCTAGAGAGGTGGGAGAGGGAGGATGGGATGGAGATACAAGAGGGAGGAGATATTGGGATATATGTATATGTATAGCTGATTCACTCTGTTATAAAGCAGAAACTAACACACCATTGTAAAGCAATTATACTCCAATAAAGATGTTGAAAGAAAAAAATACTCTCAGAGAAATAAAAAAGACTACTTCTCAACTAATTGTATGAGGCCAGCATTACCTTGATAACCAAAATCATAAAAAGACATTTCGAGAAATGAAGACTATAGACCAAATCTGTCAGGAGCATAGATATAAAAAATTCTAAACAAAATTTTAGGAAATTGAATCCAACAATGCACAAAAGATAATACATCGTGATCAAGTGGGTTTAATGTTAGAAATGCAAGTTTGGCTTAACATTTGAAAACAATCAATGTAATTTGCCATATTCATAAAGTAAAAATGAAAAATATGATAGTCTTAATCTCAGATAAGCATTTTACAAAATTCAAAATATATTACCTCACCCCAGTAGAAAGCATCTATGAACAACCTACAGTTAACAACACACTTAATGGTGAAAGAATGAGTACTTCCCCCTAAGATCAGAAACAATATAAGAATGTCTGCTGTCTTTGCATCTATTTGCCCTTATACTAGCATTTCTAGCCAATGCAATAAGGTAAGAAAAAGAAATAAACAGTATCCAGATTGCAAAGAAAGAAGTCATATTCTGTTTATGGCATCTCATCTATGTAGAAAATCTGATGAAATCTACAAAAAAGGTACTAGAATTAATAAGTGTATTTGGTAAGGTGATATAAAATCAATATACAAAAATTAGTCACATTTGCTAGTAATGAACAACTGAAAAATGAGATTTTAAAATTTCATTTACAAGGGCATAAAAAATATAAAATACTTTATATCTGACAAATATGGTAAATACCTATGCACCATAAACTGCAAAACACTGCTCTGAATTTTTTTAAAATAATAATGTATGGAGATATATATCTTATTTATAGGTTGGAAGACTCAGTAGTATTAAAATGTTGATTCTCCCCACATACCAAATGATCCAGCCATTATATTCCTAGGTATTTCACCCTAGGGAAGAAAAAAGCATAAATCCATATAGAAATTTGTGCATGAATGCTTATAGCAGCCTTATTTGTAATTGTCCCAATCTGGAAACAATGCAAATGTGCAACAACAAATGAATATATAAACAAATTGAGGTATATCCATATTAGGGAATTCTATTCAGCAATAAAAATGTAATGTACTATTGATACAAACAGCAACATAGATGAGTAAAGGAAGCCAGAAAGAATGTACACTCTATATTTCTTATTATTAATTATTATATTTTCAGTTCTAGAAATATTCTTTTTTATAAATTGCAGTTCTCTGATGAATGTAACCAATTGTATCATCTATTTTCTTCAGAATATTAACACAAACTCATTGTTTGATAGCTGTAAGTCAGAATCATCTACTGGTCTGTTTCTATTTTCTGATGTTTCTCTTGTTCGTGGTTTACTTATGGGCCTCATAATTTTGATCTGAATGTCAGACAATGGGCATGAAAAATTGTAGAGGATCTGGATGATGTATTCAACCTCAAGAGATGATTTAACCTGTCCTCTGGCATGTTGCAAGACGAGGGGAAAATCACCTCAATCCAATGATATTTTGACTCAAGGTTGAGTTTAAGATATTCTAAGGCTATGTTTACCTCTAGTACTCCCTCAGTACTAAGGTGTATCTCTTTAGGAGGTCCACTAAGAGCCTGGGATATTTACCAGAGCATCTCTTTCTTGATGCATTTTAACTTCAATTTTTAAGTCTTCACAACTGTGAAACTGCCAGAAGCTCTCCTGAGCTATTCAGCTTCTTTCTATGCAGCTTAATAACTGGCTAATGTCTCAAAGAAAGAACTAGTGAATAGTGTCAGACTCAATTCCCTGTTTTCCTTCTCTCTGGAAACTTGGCCTGTTAATCCCTGGTTACTTTAGAAGGCCCAAATTTCAGTGTTTATCTCCTCCAATCCATTGAGATTTCTAAAAGCTCTGTTGTCTTCTCTGTCTCTTAGTGGCTGCACTCTGTCCAGCTTCGAAGCATGTTGTCTCACAAAGCTGAAGACTCAGAGAGCAGCCTAAATGGAAAGATGGACTCAGAATGGTGGGATCACCTCTGTAAGTTTCTCTTCAAGTGTATAATATATACAGACACACGGTCCATGCTCTACGGTGGCTCACAACACCACCAAATAGCAGATGCTATGTG
Organism: Lagenorhynchus albirostris; assembly: GCF_949774975.1. Lineage (NCBI taxonomy): Eukaryota > Metazoa > Chordata > Mammalia > Artiodactyla > Delphinidae > Lagenorhynchus > Lagenorhynchus albirostris. The sequence goes on from NC_083095.1 coordinate 81,400,935, forward strand.
TCAGGTAGGTATGGCATCTAATAAATGTTATAACAGTGAATACAGAGGAGTTAAAAGGAATTAGAAATTTTCAAAGTCAGAGAGGGTTTTTGTTCTTTGCAATCAAAATAATCTTAACTAGAATTAGACATTATTGAGGAAAACTAGGTAACACTGGTACCTAATTCCTTGTGGGGAAAGAGAAAAAGTGGTTGGAAAAGAGGTCAGCATCTCAAGCTTTTGTGACCAGTGGAATGGAAAATACACAGTGTGGGGAGGAAGAAGACAGGTGTGGTTTTTCACCATATTAAGTTTCAATAAATGTCCATAAATTCTCTAGGGGAGACTGTTAATCTGCTCGAGCTGCCATAACAAGATACCACAGATTGGGTGGATTAAACAACAAACATTTATTTTCTCACAATTCTAGAGGTTAGAAGTGCATGATCAAGGTGCTGGCTGATTCGGTTCCCTGTAAGGATTCTCTTTCTGGCTTGCAGATGGCCAACTTTCCACTGTCTCCTCACATGGCCCTATTTCTGTTTGTGTTTGTAGAGAGAGAGATAGCTCTCTGGGGTTTCTTCCTCTTCTTATAAAGAAACTAGTCTTACTGGATTATAGGTCACACTTATAAACTCAAACTTCGTTACCTTTTTACCGGCCCTATCGCCAAATACAATATAGTCACAGGGAGGTTAGAGCTTCAATATATAGACTCAACAGAATTGCACCCACCTCACTTGCACTTAAAGTTATATAGGATGACATACAATTCATGTAGACTGAAGTAAATCATATGAAGATGACATTATACAAAGTGTCACTTCATAATTTTGACAATGCTGAGTACTGGTCACTTACTCTCCATGTTAATCCAGGAGCATTGTAGTCCCTCCCCACTTCAGATGGTAGTTCCCCCTTTGGTACTACTATTTTTCTTATCTAAGTCTTCTAAAGAGTCTCAGGTTTTCTTCACTAAACAGCTTTACTATGGTAGTTCTGGCCTCCATTTCTCTCAATCACCATGTGAAAATTCAAGTTATGGTCCACTTTCCTAGTTCTCTTGAAACTCCACTGCATGTTGCACAGGACTGCATCCTACCAGTGTGCTGGGATTCTGTTTTTACATTTTAACCGCCTTACTACTAAGTTCATAGATCTTACATCTGCCATTACTCTAAGTTCACTCTAAGTGCAGGGTCATTGCCCTCTTCCAGGATGTTTTTTGGAAGGCTATTGACTGCTCTACCAGCAACTTTAGGAGGATTTCTCTGCACCCAAGAAATGTATTCCTCTTGTTGGCCCATCCTCTGTTTGCTGTTGTTATCTTTCTAGGGCCTCTTTATGCATATAAAAGTAAATATCAACATATTCTTAATCCTAACCCTTTAATACAAAAGACAGTATACAATACACAAGGTCTGAACCTGTTTTGTTTTTTTTTTTTTAAAGCAGAATGAATTGGGTAAAATCTCCATTTGTGCAGTGCTGTGGCCCCCTGTAAATGCCATGAAATGCTGTCCCTATTTGCTTTACTTTCAGTCATCATGTGTCATCTATAATGTGTTACAATTATTTTTAATTAAATTTGTCAAAAAAAGTTTAAATGATTTAAACAAAATATAACACAATTTAAAAACAGAACTATAAAGTCAAAGTAGATACTGTTAATGTGGGAAGAGGTTCAAGGAAATTTCAAATTAAAATCTCCCTATTCTGTTGCTACTGAAAATTAAAATCTAAAATTCAAAATCTTAATTGCTAGGTTCTTCTTTTTTCCATAAATAACCACTTTGCCAGAATAGAAAGTTTTAATTCACCTGTTGGGAAATTTTGTAAGAGAAAAGTAATGTGGTTTGGGATATGGAACACTTGGTTTTATTATACATGTATGCCAGTTATAAATTGGAAATACGAGTTTCATTCTTTCCCTTGGAAAATCATGCTATTAGCCTACTTTTCCATCAGGAAAATTTTGTTCTCCACTAGGCTCATAATAACAAAATTTTTGTTGAAGTAGAAAACTAGAAATCTCATGTTAATTTATTAAAATTCTTATAAATATGCATTGCAAAAAGATGGCAAAATATATAAAGTGGAAATCAACAACTATATATCATTACTTAGCAATAGTACAGTTTATTTGTATTTAGCATCTCATGCTTGCTATAAAATATTCCCTTCCTGTGATTTTAACAAAATACCTGAAAGTGCTCTATTGGAAATAAAATACATGCTAAGAGGTTAGTTTTCTTTTGTTTCCCATGCCTTTCGGATATTGTGACATAGCACTATTTCTTCCTGCCTTAGGATCCTAACTGGGCTCCGACACAAAGTCATTTGATCGTTTGAGAGCCTTGGGAAACTATATTTTAACCTGTGAGATAAAACTGAATAGCTATTTTTCAACCCCTCTATACACAATCTAAGGGTATGTGGTCTTAACAACACAATGCATGGTACATACCTTCTCATACCTTCTTACTAAATTACTAACCGTCTGCCCTACTGACACACAGGCCCAATACATTTCTGCTAACAGAATCAGACTCTGGGTTTCCTAATCTCTCCCAGCTCTCCCAGGCTTCTTAGGCAACAAGCAACAACAACAAAACTTATAATTCCACCTGCCTTCTGTTTTCTTTGCTATCAGGAAAAAGCTGGAAACAAAAATCAAATCCAAATTAACTAGGATTTGGGGTTAGAAAAACTCTCAGTGGGGAAGGCATTACTGTATATGTACAAAACATGTTCCTCCATTTTACTTTGCACAGAGTAGTGAACTTCATTGTCTTTCTAGTGCTTCAAGCAATTCAGAAGGATAGCATTGCAAATGCACAGTCGTCTATGAATACTGTGTCTATATTTGAGCACAAGAGAGAATCATTTCCACTCAGTGTTGTAAATCTAATTTTCAAAAATATTATAAAATGAAGTAACTATTATTATAAAGATGCTTTTAGATGTCATTTAATTACAATGCAGGGTAATTTATTTTACCAGCTAGAGTATCTTGGGCTAATTGCATGCATTTATGTTTTATGCTTGTGCCATAATAACAAACAACCTATCCTATATGTTCATTTCACTTTTTTTTCAATCTCAAGAGATATTCTGGATTTTCCTCTAAATTTTGGTAATGCTTCTTAATTGTAAGGGGAATATTTCTTTGCCCTTATACCTCCCTTGTGGAAGAATGCTTTGATCTCCCTAGAAGTTTAATTGCATTTCATGGAATAGTTCCTCTTTGCAATTAGGTCTAGGCTTGGATGCTGAGCGTGTTTTCTTTCATGTTTCTATGCAATCATTTCTGTGGTGAATTTTCTGTCTCACCAATGAGTGCTTTCATCCCAGCCTCTGGGTAACAGTAACTTCTGAGTAGCCACATTCTTTCATCTGGTAAAGATAGGTTCTCTGATCACCCTTGCAGTGTTTTGGCAAGTTTGCCTTTGATTATTTTAATTATCCTTCCCTTTTACAGATAGTTAATGAATAGTTCTAGTTAAAATATTGTCATATCTCTTGTTGGGTTCACTCTACTAGGAAGGTGATCATCATCGAAAGGGTAAATACACTCTTAAGTCTCCCTGTTCATTAAATGAAATGTGTTATTTAAACTTGAGTGGAATTTTTTGGGTTCACTTCTGTGAAAAAAATGAAAATAAACATTTTGTCATGGTAAGTGGCAATGATCTGTCCAAATTTCTGTCCAAAAACCGAATAGTGAAGATCTATCCAAATGACAACCTGCTTCTTGGTTCTCTTTCTAAAATTTTCATTCTGTATTCCCCAGAGGACTCAGTTAATATTAGCACCATAGTTCTCTGATACTAAGAAAGTAAAGAACCATATATCTTGAGAAAAGAAAGCAGCCAAATAAATAAATAGTCCTGTGCACAATATTTTGTTCTCTTACACAAGTGAATGATTATGTTCAGGAAGTGTGGCCCAACGGTTGGAGGTGAGCCAAGACTTTCATTAGCAATTCTGAATAGAGATTTAATGACCCTAGATAGAGGATATCAGAAATGTTGGACAATCAATCTGTATCTCAGTTTCTCCATCTGTAAAAACAAAAACAAAAAAGAAACCCAGAAATGTCCAATTACCTTAGAAATGCATAAACTGGCCAAGGTCTCAAATAAGTGTATAAAAAGGATATTACAACTGCCTGAAAATATCTTATTTAGTAAGGTTTTAGACTGAAAAAATGCTCAACCAGTAAAGTGTTCAACTGTAGCTAATTTATTCAGTTATCCTTTTATTTATTTATCCATTCATCTATTCAAAAATGTTTGTTTCACGTTCGTTGCACACCATCTAAGTGCCCAAAATCGTACAAGGCAATGTAGATATAGCAATGAGTGGGAAAGGCTGAATCTGTGCTCTAGTGTAGCTTACATTATCATTGTGGCCTGGGGATAGAAAACATTTAAAAGGGTTATGTGATGCGGGGTGGGGAGAGGGATGACTCTTTAGAGTAAATGATCAGGGAAGTACTTTCTGAGAGGGTAATATTTGGGCTCATCAGAAGTAACAGTGGTTCAGGCAGAGGAACATCAGGTACATGACCCCTAGGGAATGAAAGAGTTTATGCCCAAGGTGGTTTGAGTGTAGTGAATGTGAGAGAGGGCAGTCTGAGAAGAGATCTAGAAGTAGAAAGGGATGCATGATGTGCATCTTAGAGAACACAGTAAAGATTTCAGAATTATTCTAAATACAATGGGACACTTTTGGAGAGTTCAGCAAGGGTGTATCATGATCTGATTTGGTGCCTGCTATGTAGACAATGAATTATAAAGACCCAGAATGGAAGCAAAGAGAAAAGGTAGAAAACTCCTGAAGTCATCGTAACAACCAGTGATGGCAGTAGTGGAATTGGTAACAAATGCTTAGATTTGGGGTATATTTGAGATAAGCTAAATGGTTTCATAATGGTTTAATTTGGGGGCCAGGTGTTAAAGAGAGAGGGATCAAGACGACTTCCAGGTTTTTTGGTTTGAACAACTGAGTAGTGGTTCATGACACTTACTCAGATAGGAAGGAAGAATTAGGAAGAGGAATAGGACAGTGCATTGAGAGTCTGGTTTTACCCCTGTTAACTTAAAGTTGCCTATTAGACACCAAAATGCTGATATCAAGTAGACAGTTCTATACATCAATGCTGCACTCAAGCCGAGGCTGGAAATAGACCCTCAGTAGTAGTAACTGCATAGATATAATTGAAAGTGTAGAAATGGTCAATCAATAGGGAAGAAGAGGTTGCCCAGGATAGTGTTCTGGGGTTTTTCAATATTTAGAGGCTAAGCAGAAGGGAAGGAACCAATCTTGGAGACTCAAGATGGGGCGGAGGGAAGCAGGAGAATACCATGATACAGAATCCACAAGCATAAAGTTTCAAGAAGAAGAAATTGGATAAATATTTTCAATCCTTCTGAGAGGTCAAGAAGATGAGAATTTTGCAAGATGGAAATTATTGTTGGTCTTGATGGAACAGGTTTGAAGGCAGGAATTAGGATGAAAACCGAAGGAGATAATAAGAAATAGTTAATAGAAACAAGAGTGTGTGAGCAAAGGGGGAAGAGGCAGGAGCATATTTTCACGTAGCTGCATCTCCATACATCACCGTTAAAGCTAATAAGCATTTTAAGGGTTAATGCTTAGCCTCAGGATTGTCAGTTTATTTTTGTTTATGTCTTGGGGGGCCCTTATCAAATATTATTCAGCTTCTTTTCATGTGCAAAGGCACTGTTCTAGACTCTTGGAGTTTTCATCGTTGAACAAAGCAAGCAAAGATCCTTACCTTCATGTAGCTTAGTTTTTGATGGGGGAGACAAACAACAAACTATAGAAATAGTAAATAAGTATATTATGTAGTAGTCTAGAAGGTGATAAGTGCTTTAGAAAAATATTATAAGTAGAGCAGAGTAACAGGGACCTGAAGCGCTGGGGTTGCAATTTAAACAGGGTGGTCAGACTAGACCTCATTAAGATGATAACTTCTCTGCAAAAAAAATAGAAGAAGGTGAGAGTTTAGTCAGGTGGTTATCTGGAGGAAGAGCATTCCAGGCAGAGGGAACCACTAGTACAAAGGCCCTGATGCAGAGGTAAAGAAGAGAGAGCAGAATACTCCAAAGTGAAGTGAATAAGAGGATCAATGCAGGAAGGGAGGTGAAAAGGGTGGCAGTGTCACCTTGGGGATAGTTTATTTATTGTCAATGAAACAATGAGCAATGAGTTGCAGAGTTTTGAGAAGGGATCGGTATGATCTGTCTCACCTGACAATAATTCAGCAGGGAGATGATGGTAGCTTGGATCAAGGTAGGAGTGGAAGTGATGAGAAATGATGGCATTCTGGAACTATTTTGAAGGCAGAACTAACAGGATTCCTTCATGCATTAGGTGTCGGGTATGAGAGAAAGAGAGGAGTCAAGGATGACTACTGGGTTACTGGACTAAAATTTAAGAGGATATTGTTGCCAACAGCAGTGATCGATAAAGTGGCAGGTGAAGTAGGTTTAGGAATAAGAGTTCATGATGTCTGAGATGAGATATTCAAGTAGAGACATCAAGTAGGCAGTTGGATATACCAACATGCAGTTTAGTACCTTGCACAGTATCTGTTAAGAGCTTTCAGAACCACGATAAATCCATTAATGATATTTTCTCAGGTTCACTTAAAGCCTATTCAGGTAAGTCCCCCAAACATACCAGATCAAATCCTATGGAGATGTCAGGGCAGACAAAATGGTAAACACCAACAAATCTGTCTATAGACCAAGACAACAACATGGGTGATGCTAATAACCATGCAGACTAACCAGGTATATTTAATAGTTTCAATTACACTTAATATTATACAACTTTAAACCTCTCAGTTTGGATGTGTAGGGTAGGGCAACGCTCAATTGAAAGTTTTTTGCCCCCTATAATCCCCACATCAGGCTCCATGTATTAAGTAAAATGGCAGTGGGCTTCCCTGGTGGCACAGTGGTTAAGAATCCTCCTGCCAGTGCAGGGGACACGGGTTCAAGCACTGGTCTGGGAAGATCCCACATGCCACGGAGCAACGAAACCCATGCGCCACAACTACTGAGCCTGTGCTCTAGAGCCTGTGAGCCACGACTACTGAGCCACCGTGCCACAATTACTGAAGCCCGCACGCCTAGAGCCTGTGCTCCACAACAAGAGAAGCCATTGCAATGAGAAGCCTGCACACCACAACGAAAGAGTAGCCCCCGCTCACCACAACTAGAGAAAGCCCACACACAGCAACGAAGACCCAACGCAGCCAAATAAATAAATAAATAAAAGTAAAATGGCAGTGAGAGAGAGGTTTTTCAACAAATAATGACACATAGTTAAACACTGGATACTGTATATCATATCCTGGCAATCCAAAGAAAGATGCCCTTGACCCAGTTTATCTTTGGTCTATGTCTCTGTGTATATGTGTCTCTTATAAAAGACAAGGGCAAAGAGATAATAACTGATACAGCCAACCCCTCAGAAAACTGCAAGTTTTAAAAAACAAAAAGGAAAATGGGCAATCACTAGACCTCTGATTTGAAATACCTGATACAATTAGTGATTACCATTACATGTTCCCTATTAGCCTGACTTTCCTAAGCACAAGGAAAATTTCAGGGTCTAAGAGCTAATCGGGAAAAATATCACCAAGCTTTGGGGTCAGTTAATTAACAGTAAAGTCATATTTTTCACATTTAAGTCAGGCTCTTCCTTTTGACCTCATTTAATTGCTGCTTTTAAAGACCACTGGAAGAGTACTCTCTCATACAAAAATGAATTGAAATTCAGCATTCTCTTGAGGTGTGATGAGACCAGAACTTAAAAACACTGGGGTATAAGTTTAAGTTGGCACAGTCTTTGTGGAAAGCAATAGATACTGCGTACTATGAGGCAACACATATTATTGTGTAACTGTACATATGGCAATACATATTAAGTTGCAGAGAAATATTGATACTTTTGCCATACTCATAAGGGTTGTCCTACAGAAATGTGGATAATGATAAGCATATAAAGGTATTTATCACAGCATTATTTGTAACAGCAAAAACTTGGGGTCCGGAATGCCCCGAGTTATTCAAATCAATTACAATTCATTGGTTGCTGTTTATATAACACTAACAAGGTGAAAATACAAGTGAATGACAGTCTTTCTGATTTAGAGTTGAAATTTATTAAAACAGCACATAAAATTTTACACCTGAATTATGTAAAAATATTCATGTATGCTTCTTACATATACAGAAATGAAATACTTTAATAGTAATTATCTCCACATTGTAGATTATGGTTAGGGTTTGTGTATTTAATATTGTATTTTGACCACAGATATATTTTAATTTCCACTTTCTTTTATGAGAACAGTAAGGATTATAACTTTCTGTAATAGAGAAATGAAGAATTTATTTTTTTTTGCTGTCAATATTCAATCCCTATGACTCTTGCCTCTGCTATGAAATATATGAAATAATTTCTCAACGAACATGATGACTAAAAGGCTAATAAAATTTAAATTTTGAAATAAATGAAGGTCCAGCCGTGTTAAGCTATGAGGCTCTGAAATACACCTGCAGCTTCCCAGTTTTGATGAGGTCTTTCGGCTCATTGGAATAAGATCAAATTATCAGAGCCTGTCACCAATTCTGCCTAGAAGCAAATACTTAAAGCTACCTGTTGACAGACGCAGCTGGGCTGATAAAATCTATCACACAAATATTTTTGCATAATATACCTGAAGAAAAAAAGATGTTATTACCATTTTTAGTAGGCAAAAGGGTAATTTTTCATTTCAAACAGTAAGAACGTTTCTTTAATAATGTAAATTAAGGAACACCTTAGCAAATACAAAATGGGCTCTAAGAGAGCTGATTTATATTTAGAAAAATGCCTATATTTATTTCTATTTTTCATAGTTAGCACTTAAATAGAGACAAGGATTTTTAATGACCAATGACTGTGATGTTATATTAAACATTTTCATTGCTCTTTCTAAAATGCAAATTATTTATTGATTTTTAAGGTGCTGAATGCCTGAGTTAGGCAGTACAGTATTTTAAAATACTAAAAGCACCAGTTAATCAAATCTTGCCTAGACAAGGAACTAACATTTATTAACTGACTTGACCCTAAGCTTATCAGCATTGCTGGCAATAATTAATCCATCTGTACAAACAGCAATCTCTGCACCTGTATAGATGATTCTGATTGATGTCCATCTAGATGGAGGCACGTCTCTCGAAGTATGATCTTCAAAATCCCCTGAGACAGTTTGAATGATTTCAGATTCCTGGGCCCCACATTATAACTCCTGAATTTGAATCTCTGGGAATCAATATTTCTCATACACCTCAGGTGATATTTATACATACTAAATTGGGCAAAAGAGAATCAATATTTGTATAGTTTTTAAAGGAATGAATAAACTGTACCTTTTTAAATGAAGGTGACTATATATAGTATGTAATATAGCATTTATATACTTATATTTTGACTACTAAAATCTATATGTGTGTTTTTATATGATTATAATTATCTATTAATAAGTTTTTAAATGCCTTGAGATATAGGAACACAATATGCCCCTTTCCATGGGCAGACGCATTCTCAAAAGATACCATGCTTAGACAAACAAGATGCTCTTGGTGATTCTGAGACCACCCTCCAAGGAATTCCTGGACCAAAAACTCAGCCTGGCCCCAGACATGTCAAGAATGCTGAGGACATTTTTTTTGTCATAGTATCTCTGTGTCTGTGTTCACGTGCATATCCATTAATGCTATAAGATGTTAGATGTTAGAACAAGGAAAGCCTAAAGAAATTTTAAGGCTATATTTCCCCTTTCATGGATTTGAAAGATTTTCTGGGCAACTATGTAGTTTCCCTACTCATTTTCCTATTCCCTTAAGATTATGCCAAATTTAATAAACAAAGTGAATGGGAAAGAAAAGCTGCCCCAAACAATGGAAAATTGAGATAGAAAACCATTTTTGAGGAAGGTAAGAGAGGTGGGCATTTTAGAAAACCCTTAAATCTCTAGACCTTTGCATTCCTGTGGCCTATTTTAACATGGAAGTTCCAGTATGGCAGGGCCAGTCCTTACTGGTGTGGTGTTCAATCCTAAACCCTTGAAGGCAGGCATTTAGTAAGTATTTTTCAGATAAGAATACCACAGAGGACTATTTTGTGCTATGACTTAACATTTTTTGTAGTTCAAAATCACTATTTTTCTATAGGAACTTGGGAAATAGCACATCTCTACATTCATAAAGTATATAATTGGTTTCTTCTTGCACCCCACTCTTCAATTTTCCTTTGGAAAATCTGATGCCCAAATTCCCATGCAAGCATTATTTACTTCTTGATTGAAAACACAAAGTCATTTCTATTTATGAACACTTTCTTGTAATAAAACCTGGCATTTCTCATCACTACCATTTGTAGTCTACTTTTATAAAATTTAATGCATGTCAAAATTGTGCATGATCTGGAAAATAAAGAGACAAAGAAGAAATCTTCTCTTTATCAGTAAATGTCCTGAAATGGATTTATCAAGGCAAGAATTCTCATGATCTAGACCTGGTCTGTGGAATGTAGTAATCATTAGCCACATGTGGCTATCGAGCACTTGAAATGTCCAAATTCTAATGTGCTGTAAGTATAAAATACACACTGGATTTTGAAATTGTGCACAAAATTGTAAAAATACCACTCTAACAATGTTTGTTGAATGGATAATATTTGAATATAGCGGGTTAAATAAAATATGTTAAAGTTGATTTCATTTTCTTTTTACTTTCTTATGATGTAGCTACTAGAAAAATTTTAATTATACATGTGGCTCACAATATATTTCTATTTTAAAGCAGTGATCTAGATTAAGAAATGCACTGCTATTGTTCCATGTAGCAATTAGATTTGGCAATGTAGAACATAATTTCATATTGTTACAAGTAGTGGGACGGTTTTGAGAGAAACTCTTCTATCTATTGGTTTTAGGTGGATTAACTGGTCTAATTAAATGTAAGCTGTTAAAAGGGCCCCAGAGGAGGGAGGGGAAGGAAATGTGAACTAAGACAAACTTTCCAAGTCCTCAAGTCACACACTCCTGGTTGACTGGTTTGCTTAGCCAAGCTGAAACCGGTCTTATTGTCATGTTGGGCACATTAATTGGAGAGCAGACTAATTTGCAAGAATGCGTTAGTGCCCTTTAAAAGGAGATTTAAAATTCAAAATGATGGCAATGGCATAAAAGCATGCTTGTCTGATCACTCCTCAGAATCCATCTTGAAATCCCTACCATTATTCTATTTTCATTGTTAGAATTCAAGCACACAATAAGACATTTAAGATTCACAAACATTACACTCTACACCCTAGCACAAATAATTACCCTTCTGTTAAAGGCAGGCGGGGATATCCTATCATCAGATACATGGGGATTATAAGTGAAAATACAATCTGTAGATTTAGTCAGGGTTCCATGTACAGGAAGGAAACAGAAATATCACAGTAACATCACCAAACGTATTTGTAACTGAGTGAAAGAAGTTCTGCCTTTAAATTCCAAGGAATTTGAGGAAGCACCTCCACCTCTAATATAGCTGCAATAAGACTGATAACTTATACTTATACCCACTTTATAGTTATAATTTTACATCCATTATCACATTTAATCCTAATGAACAAGAATGCCATTATTGTCTCCATTTTGAAGACAAGGAAACAATCCAGACCCTTGAAGTCAAATCTTCTGACTGTGCTTTTTCACTATATTGCAGGTAGGAAGTAAACACTATATTACCAGCTCAAAGACCAAAACCTGGGCTTTGAGGCAAGCAAGGTAGAGATTAATAATACGGAGGAAAAAAGTGAGCATGACAGTGCTTTTAGAAACAGTGAATTCAAATAACTTGACCTTCATTTTGGAATTTACAGAATGTAAGCCTAAAGAGTCTTCCATTTTGTTACGCATGTGTATACTTCTCTGTATATGTAACAAAAAACATGTTACTATTATTTGATAAAGTGGTCGGTGTCGGTTTTAATTCAATAACCTTAGATCTTTGGCCCAAGCCAGTAATAATATGAAAGCAAGAGCTCTGAGTGGTCACTTTCTCGAATACTGATTCATCCAGAGGTCTCACACAAACACATTCAACAACACAATCTTAGAAGGGGCTCAGTAATACAATAAAAAGGAATTTTAAGAGCTAAAGCAGAGCATTATTTATGGAGTTCATTCTGTGAAGAGATTTAGGTTTCTCGCAGTCATATGGAGTTCCATGAAGACACAGGAGAGAAAAACCGCCTTTAGCAATAAGCAGGAATTTTGTAAAAGTGGAAGTTGGCCACAAGAATCAATCAACGAATGCTAATTGATACCTCTCTGGAAATCTATTCTTACCACAGCACTAAGAAATAAAATTAAGCACCACCTCTCATATACTGTGTTTAATAAAAACAAAAAAATTAAAAAATAATCAGAACCCAGTTATGAACAATCTAGATCAAATATACACACTCAAAATACATGCCGGCCTTAACATACTGGATTCAAATCCAAAACAGATGGATTTGTCACCCATGTGTTAATATAGATATTTTGTAAAACATGGATATTCAGTTAAAGCTTACTGAATGAATGGCTGAAAGGAAGAATGAATGGCTGAACAGTGTACTAGCATACACAGGTACTTGGATTTGTTTTCCCAGATAATAGCAATTGTGACTGGGCTCTAACCACATGTTTGCACTGAGTTTCCCTGCGATGGGCTGCTGGCACTCAAGGAGTGGTATAGGATAAGGCTGAGCTTTCCTCTCTGCCGAATGGGGTTGTCATTTCACGGCTCAAACTCAACTTTGGCTTCACCAGCATCTTCAGTCTATACCAGAAGAAAGACCCATCTCCCACATTAGAAAACATCAATGTCAGGGAGAAAATGGACCTTCAAAATCCAAAGAAATAACATTGGTCTTCATGGTTCATCCCCCCAGCTTTATGTTTCACTAACATGCTTCCTGCCAGTTTGTGGGACACAATACCATAATCCTGTGACCTTGGACTTATAAATACCTGCCAATATAACTCAGAAGCTGAGTGACACAGTTGGTTTGATTTTTTATATATTTAATATTTTTATTAAATATGGAATATATACTAAAATAATTCATAAAATTATTTCTAAAACTCACATTTGGGCATGCTTGATGATGAAGACAAAGTAAAAATATTCTCCCTCTTCTAGAGCTATGAGTTATAGGTATTGAACCAGAATGAAAGAATTCATCTGTTGAAGCCCTAGTTGACCAACGTGCTGGGGAATTCTGGGTCGATTCCTGACTCATTTCTACTCAAAATGGGAAAAAGAACGAGTTGATACAGAAAGTGGGCTCTAATTTCACAGAGTAAGCTGCAGGGCACACAGAATGCTATCATCTTCCCTTACTTGTTTCATTGAACATGTGGATTTTAGGCTCAGTAGCTTCAGCAGCTCTTATGTCTCTTCCCAGTCCTTTGCCCCCTAATTTCTGGTATGAAAATGGCCAATAGTATGTAGGGAAAATAGCATAGAACCACCCAGTAAATGACTTGCATATTCTTTTCTGCAGAATCTGAATTATTATTTTATTATTTCCTATTTCAGGGGATTTCAGACTAACAGTGTGTTTCTTCAATCTTCATTTATGGAGAAGTTTTCATTTTTAGAAAAATAACTAAACCCTTCTTTTTTAAAACAAAATTGGTGGCTTCATGCCTTTAATTATCATGTATATTAAATGCACTCAATGCTTACTAGCCTCTGGGCACATTAACATGTATAGTAGAAAGACAAACTCTGCCATCATAGCTTACATTTTGGAAGTCAATACAAAAACAAATCATAGTCATAGACCTCTCCTAGGAACTTTTCTTATTTCTTTCTGTCCATCATTATGTGAATTTCTATACTATTAACTCCATAATATTAACAGCAAATTGTGGTTGCCTGGGAAAAGGGGCCCTATTGTTTCTTCGGGTAGAGATGAAGAGACAAGATCCTTCTCAGAGATGTAAATCTGGAAGAGAAGGTAGTGACTCCAGGACACATGACATCAATAGCCTAGCCCAGGATGGTGTATGCTAGATGTAAAAACACTAGTTTAGCCAGTATTGCTATTAAGGGCCAGATTTTGGCAAAAAGTACTGCTCAGAGAAGACTCTCTTAACTCTATAATAATTTTTGAATCAAAGATGCTATCAATTATAAAATGCACTACCAAATTAAAAGCAGATAAATGACAAATTTCTAAAACAAATATTAAAAAGAAAAACTATAAATGAGACCAAGTTTGAGTTCTGGAGTTAGATATCTAGTCCTTCATGTTATATTATCTTCTCTAAGAACGCAATAAATTTATATATTGTTACCATCTTAGAATATTTGAGGTTCACTGACTAAAACACCCATTTCAACAGGAACTATATAAATCCAAATAAATTTCATGTTACTTCCAACCTATAGACCTATAGACCAGTGCAAGAGAATTTCATCACTGAATAATACTTTAACCATGATGCCTGATTTAAAACAACAAAGAACATTCACTCACCAGCCAGAGAGTGTGTGTGTGCCTGTGTCTGTGTCTATGTGATTTTGCTGGAAACTGAATAAGGAGAAACTTTAACACTTTTAAACAAGCAGAGAAAAATACCAGAAACAAGATTATTGGATGGTGGTAGATCCTTCTTTCTCATAGTCTTTCTCCTTTGTGACTGGGGACCCTCCTGCAGGCTCATCCCAGTTTCCTTCACTGCAGTCAATCTAAGTTCTTAGGGGAGTCAAAGCTCTAGTTCATTGTTCAAGAAATCAGTTTCAAGCCAACTTACCAACTGACACTTCTCTGACTTTATCTAACAGTTTTATTAATTGGATTTTTGCCTTCTTACTAATATCCCTTTTGACTAAGCCCCCATCTTATCTTCTCGAGTCCCAGTCTTAATAGAATCTATACAGTAGTCCAGTTGTCCAGCCTTGGGGCCCTGCTTTGCCCTGGTCTATTTTCCCATGGACTAGAGTTTTCATCCTCAACCCAGGCCATGTGACTGTGGCCCTCTTCTGTTATACTCCTAGTCCAGAGTCCTTTCAAATGGTACTGCCCCTGAGAATCCTTCTTTGACTCCCTTAGGCAAACATGTGCATTCCTGTTGAATCCTATCCTGTTGAATTCCTATCCCCACTCCAGCCGAAACCTTGTTCCAAGGCTTGGTTCCTCTTCCACCTTTCAGACTTGGGTGGCCAAGCAGCCATTAGCTAAGGACCAAGCCCTTCTATGGAGTTGCTGTCTTGTTATTCTGTAGTTATAGCCATGATTGCCCCCTAGGAGTTTAAAGGGCAACTGCAAGTTTGTTTTCCTTGTGATTAGGAGATACCTCTAAGCTGCATTGTGACTATAATGCTAATAGGTTTGTTTCCTCACAGTACTATCAGGAGGCCAATGAACATGGTGGTTCAGCTGGCGACCTCTGGACTGTCTGGATTCAACTAAGTGACTCCAAACCTTACCAGTTTAGACAAGTCACATTATCTTTACAAGCTTCATTTCCTTCATCTGAAAATTGATAATAAAAGTACTTATTTCATATGATTGCTGAAAGGCTTGAATGGAATAAAGCATGTAAAGTGTTTAGCAGAGAGTCTGACACAGAAAAATCAATAAGGTTTATTATCATTACTGCTATTTTTATCCTAATTAGTTTGGGTCTCCATAATGTAGAGACTGTGTCTTCATAGCTTTGTATCCTTAAGCCATATTTCAGTCTGGGCATCCCCAAATCTTAACACTCTGAGCCCCTACTCCAACATTAGCATGGCATCTTGATTTTTCTGACAGTGTTCTCCCCCCAATACTTCTGAGAATCTTAGGGGTATCATATGTGTAATGTGATTGTCCTCATCCAGTTGTGGCTCCTGAGAAAAGATTATTGTCCCCTTAGAGGCCCTGGCTCAGAGGGAGATGGCTGTAGGCATGTGTATGGGGAAGGGCAGGTGTTTCAGATATAGTTTAGAGCCCCTGCCTGCAGCCCTGCAGTCCTCTGCTACAACTCATGGTCACTGTGTTGGGAGGTCACTCCTCCTGACAACCATGTTCCTCTGGACTGGCAACCTCTCCTAAGTCTCTGCTGCTCACCACTCTTTCTCTCTGAATTATAGGAAAAACCCTACTCTTAAGCCCAGCTCTTTCACAGTAGGCTTCTAGACAGGATGGTTTAGACTTGCCACAAACTTTCCTTCCCAGATGATAACGTCCCCTGGTGGGGGCTGAGGAAAGAGGTGGGGAGGTGAGCACAGCCTCAACCCCCAGGCTCAGTCTGGTCAGCCTCTCAGACTTCTTCCTCATCCACGGGAGTTTCTTACAGGGGACCCATTATTCCCATCTGTGATCTGTTTAGAGTCGTCACTTGCACACCCTCTTGCCTCAGGTCTGACAACTATCTTTATATGAATGCCTACGTAGGAATGGTATGAACCTTAATTCCTAATACAGTTCAAGATATTTCTCACGTAACTCCTAAAGTCCATTTAACCAGGGAATGTAGCTGTTTTCCAAATTGTCTATGTCAGTAAGAGAGTTTTCTGCCCAGAGTGAAATGAGCCCCTTCAAGGTAAAAGAAAACTGGCAAACAGCACACGCGGGATCTCTGTCCTCAGCTTACATTCTCGTGGAAAAATTGCAAATAAAATAGTAAATAAATAAAGCTATTACAGATTTTAAAAAGAATCATACAGAAAATAAACAGTGCATTATAAAGCAAGTGTCAGGAAAAGGCTTAGGAAGCAGGCTTTGACCTGAGACTTTCAAGGTGAAAACAAGCCATCCACATGAGTGGTGGAAGAGTAATGTACAACCGTTGAAGAACTTTGAGCAGGAAAGCGACATTTTCTAGTTTGTGCTTTTAAAAAAGTCATCTTGGCTGTGTGAGAGAAACGACTGAAGATAAGAGTGAAGGCCAGTTAGGAGGCTGCTGCAGTAGTGTAGGAGAAAGATAATGGTGGCTTGAACACAGATGGTGGCATTGTAGATGGAGAAAAGGAATAGATGCAAGACGTTTCTGAAGGTAGAACCTATAGGATATGATGATGAGTTGAATGTAGGGAAAGATGGAAAGTGAAGAGTGAAAGAGGAATCAAAAGTGTTGTTGTGGATAATTGTGCCATTTTCTGAGAAGGAGAAGATTGGGACAGAGACAAGACTAGGGAAGGGAATCGAACGCTCTGTTTTGCATGTGTTGCCTTTCACATGCTAATAGACCTTCTTCTTGCTTAAGTACATGCTTCAGTTATTCTTTCAGAAATCTGTAGTTGGTAAACTTTTTGAATCCTGGTATGCCTTCATGCCTTAACTGCTATTAAAACGTCTTACTCTCACCCTCACATTTGACTGTCTGCATTCTGTCTGGTTAGAATCCTGGGATAAAGTTACCTTCCCTTACCATCTCCTCCAAGATTTTGCTCCATCATCTTCTTGCACTCAGGGTTGCTTTTAAGAAGTCTGATGTCCTTTTAAATCTTATTTTAGCATTAATAATCTGCTTTGTTTACCTCTAGAAGTGTTTCTGATTTTTCTTTTTATCCTCAGGATTTTGAAATTTTATACCAAAATGATAGTTTTTAAAAAAATTCTGCTCAGCCTCATGTATATGTTGTCTAAAAACTTACCATTTTAAAAAATTTCTGGGAAATTTTTATTTAAATAGTTCTTTAAATATGGCCTCCTTCCATCTTTCCTTTTCTCTCAATCTGAAACTATAAGATAGACACTAGAACTTCTGGATATATTCCCCATGCCTCAGTCCTTCTGGGGGTGCCCTGGGAGAATTCATTGGCTTGATTTTCAAGCTGTCTAATTCATTTTTATGCTATCTCTCTATTAAGTTAATTTATCCAGTTTTTCTATAATTTAATCAATTGCAGTTCTTATTCTTGAGATCTCCAGTTGGTTCTTTTGCATGACAGCATGTTCCTTTTTCATGAGTGCTATTTTCTTTCATCCCTCTGAGTATGTCTATTATACTTATTTTCATGCTCTTGCCTCTTTGTTCTGTTAATTCTGCTTGTACTATTCTAAGCACGTGTATTTACTGTTTATATGGTTTTGTTTTTAAGCTCTTGGTTTTTCTTAGTGCTTGGCAATTCATTGTGTGTCCACAATTTGAGATTGTGTGATTTCCTGTTAAACTGTGTCTCTATGAACTAAGACCTACTAAGGGGAAGGATGGGAAAGCATGCTGAGAAGATATTCTGGCAGGTTCTCAGTGAGTTTGAAGAGGACTGAGACATGCTTCCTGGTGCTGTACATGGGCAGCTGGTCTTCTGGGTGTGGTTCCCTTCCATTTCTTTCAGCCATTACCAGCCACCCTGGATATGGCCATGTCTCTCTGATCCAAGCTCATACATCCCTGACACTACCTGGAGAAAGAAATCCCCACTGCAGCTGTTTGGTCCAGATTGTGACAGTGTTGATTCACTTGGCTCTTCTTGCTGGGGTATTCCAACCACCTTTCCTATTATTTCTCCCAGGCCACCTCCTGCTTCCAGTATTCAACAACTCCAATCCTATCTGCTTGTCGTCCTCTAGGATTCCTAAGAGTTTTCTGTTTATATATTCCCTTTCTTATTTGTGAGCACATTTGTACCTGATTTCTTCTTTAGTTACTGATATCTACCATTTTTAAGGATTTTATGCGGAAGGGGACAACTTAGCTCATGCTCAGGCCAGTATACTGACAAGGAGGGTACCTGTTAGACATGTAAGTAGAGCTATTTCTAGGCACATGTATGTACAAATCTGAAGATGGGGGCAGGGAGGTCTGGGCTGGAATTTTCGCTGTTTAGATGAGGGAGCCAGCAACATAGAAAGTATTAAATGCTGTGGGGTCAGATGAGTCACTGAAGGAAAAAGTGTGGGTAGAAAAAAGAGGACCTAGAAGTGAAAGAGCACAGAAGTGTTCAAAAATGTGAAATGTATTGATACATATTGACTAGCATCTCCATTTTGTTAAGTGGCAACAAGTGAAGTAGTAATGTAAACATGAGAGTTCTTAGATTAGGGATAATTAGAAAAATGATAGTGTCATACTCAATAATTTTACTAACTTTATTAGTTATTTCACTCTACCTTTTGCCTATTGTTTGAGGACCAAATGTCTGAAATTCTCCTCCACACCTGGCACAATGACGACGATGTACATGGAAGAGAGGAGAGAAAGAGATGAATGTTGATTCATTTTCCTTAGAATCAATGAACAACAAATCCTAACCTGCTAGTAACATTTCTCTGATTCAGTCTTTTCTTCCACTAACCAGTAGCGATTCCTACACTAAACATTTTAGAAAGAAACTGCCTGAGAGAGAAAAATAGGCATTTGCCTGCACCGCATTTAGGGAAAGGGTGTTGTGCTCTCCCGTGGTTTTAAATTCTGAAGTTATTCTTGCTCCAGGCAACCTGAACTTCCCTTTCCCACCAGCTTCACACATGCTCAGTCTCACTTTTGTATCGCTCACCTATTCAAAAAACTGCTTACCATGGCAACCCTTGTCTGTGTGACAGGCAGTTATAATTTGCTTGGAAAAACTGCAACAAGGTGTCATTTTTCATAAACTCTTTATACTAAAATGTTTTCTTTTTCAGTGATTTCCAGTGACTTTGTTGTGGTCACATGGTCCTTGACAAAAGATCATTTATAGGTGAAAAACATTATTAAGGAAAACCACACAATGTTCAATATTAGTGATGGGTGGTGATGGAATTATTATAGTCTCTCAAAATAAGAACATAATTGACTTTTGACTATCTCTTTTGTGCTACAGAAGCAGTATTCAAATAACACTTGCCTGAACTAAGAAGTTCTACATTTTATAAAACTGTGCTTTGGACTGAACTGCTGTGAGGTATGAGGAAAACAGACAGGGAGCCCAAAATAAATGCAACCCAGTTTTAATCCTACTCTGTGCCCCTGTATATGTGTTCCATTCAGAAAAATTCAGACAGTTCCAAAAACCCTGCTATGGCATCGTGTGGTGGGCTCTAACAAGAGCAGACAAGAGATTTTGTCTGATCATGAACAATTATTCGCATGAATACATTCACAGATTCACTGAATTGCCTGCCAAAAGGCAGTGAATGTCGGACAATACTGCCATATTTTAAATTCAAATATTGGTATTTCTGTGATATTTGTTTCTGTGGCCCAAACATGTTTGGATCAATATGCTTATTGTCACTAGATGTGTAATTCAAGCACCCCTAAAACAGGAACAATTGCAACTTTCCAAAACAATCGTTCACTATTTTAAAATCAGATTATTAGTCTACACTTGGCATTCAGTGAGAGCAAAATATATTACACAAATGAGTTTGGTGCTCTAGACCCAGAGCATGAATGGAGTTAGTTTTAGGCTCATGAGGAATCTGGCCATGAGCAAGTGATGAGGGAATATATGACCCAGAGGATTAATCATTCTTATGATTTCTGATAGGTGCCCATCTTTAGCTTCACACCTCAGTATAAAAGAGTCTGGTGAAAAAGCAAGCTCTTTGACACTTTTACTTTTGTATCTTTCACATTTTGGTAACAGTTGAAGTTTGCTGTCATTTGTTTTTTAAGCTCAAGGCATCATTTTAGTAACAAAAAAATTAATATAAATTTAGATGACTAATTTTGTTACTTGTATAGTTTTTTTTATTGGAATATAGTTGCTTTACAATGTTGTGCCAGTTTCTGCTGTACAGCAAAGTGAATCAGCTATATATATACATATATCCCCTTTTTTGCATTTCCTTTCCACTTAGGTCACCACAGAGCACTGTGTAGAGTTCCCTGTGCTATACAGCAGGTTGTCATTAGTTATCTATTTTACACATAATAGTGTATATATGTCAATCCCAATCTCCCAATTCATCCCACACTCCCTTCCCACCTCCCTGGTGTCCATACATTTGTTCTCTACGTCTCTGTCTCCATTTCTGCTTTGAGAATAGGTTCACCTGTACCATTTTTTCCAGATTCCACATATATGCGTTAATATATGGTATTTGTTTCTCTCTTTCTGACTTACTTCACTCTGTACGACAGTCTCTAGGTCCATCCACCTCTCTACAAATGACCCAATTTCGTTCCTTTTTATGGCTGAGTAATATTCCATTGTATACATGTACTACATCTTCTTTATCCATTCATCTGTCAATGAATATTTAGGTTGCTTCCATGTCCTGGCTATTGTAAATACCTGTATAATATTTTGACAAAACTTTAAAATGGATCACCAGCAAATGTTGGGCTACCCTCCTAAATATATATTTCCAAGGCAAAAATATCCTGTAAGCTTACTTTATGGAAAATTAAATCATCCTGTGTCCAGAGCAAAAACTGATTGAGAATGGATTTGAGAACCAGGAAGTTCATATCACTCTGCCACACATAAGGCGATACATTTTGAGATGACCAAAAGAATGGCTTGGATCTAAATGCTGTTAATCCAAAGTGGTCAGGAATATTTTCACTGCTTACAAGTTAGGTCTGATTCAGAACCCACGAGCAAAAATGAATTCCAGTGGATTTAAAAAAAATGGTTAAGTAGACTAGATAAGTCAGTGAATATTATAGAAAAAGAAGTTAGATAGATTTCCAGGCTAGGGTGTTCTTATTTAAAAAAGATTGTGAAAAACAAAACAGAATAAAACTAGTGCCCACAGCTGGTCATAGCCCCAAAGAAAATGTATAGGTTGGTAAAAACACAGGGCACAAGTTTTAAAGCAACTGGAGGTGGTCCATTAGAGAGAGAGAGAGATTGCTGATTCAGCTGGCAGGGAAAGGGAAACAGACTAGCTGGTGAGTGTGGCTAGAATCCAGCAGCCATGTAGATGAACTTTTCTTAAAAGAAAGACAAACTCTTATTTACTTGTATTAGGGGAAATAAGATGTAAATGTTGATAGATTTGGTGGTGGGTAGATAGGAAAGTGCTACTCTAGCTGTTTCCATTTTTTTAAAGCAAGAATGAAGCTGATTAGGAGGGAAAAGTTTATGCAGAATATTTGAAGATACAGGAGAAATTATGAAATCATCACCTTGGAAAACAAGGGATGAAGCTTTTTAAATGAAAATTGCAGGATTCCTAGACCATGCTCAGAGCCCATCTGAGATTTGAGATAATTAATTTAAAGTGCAATCAATCTGCTACATTGGGTCATTTTTCTTTAGGTACCAACTTCAAGAGATGAGTTTGAATGGAGATCACAATAATGTCTACCTTGTTGAGTTGTTAGGAGGATTAAATTATTTAAAGATGCAAAAAGCTTAGAGCAGTATCTAGCATCACAAATGCTCAACTAATGTTAGCTAATAATTCCCATTATATAAAGTATGTGATGTGCTCAAGTTTTATAAACTATAATATTTTCTACCCATTAAAAGCAAAACAAGTAGAGTTTGGAAAATTATAAACCATAATCATATGTAAGAAACTTTCTTCGATTAAAAAATAAACATGGGGCTTCCCTGGTGGCGCAGTGGTTGAGAGTCCGCCTGCTGATGCAGGGGACGCGGGTTCGTGCCCCGGTCCGGGAAGATCCCACGTGCCGCGGAGCGGCTGGGCCCATGAGCCATGGCCGCTGAGCCTGCGCGTCCGGAGCCTGTGCTCCGCAACGGGAGAGGCCACAACAGTGAGAGGCCCGCGTATCACAAAAAAATAAATAAATAAATAAATAAATAAATAAATAAATAAACATGGTTTTAGGAATCATTATATTTAAGAAAACCAGTCACAGATATAAAATTCCCTACATTCTGAAAACTGAACTTTTCACAGGTTTTCTACAATCAACCATAATTTACACAGATTAAAACTAAGTGGTAAATTCAGTCTGAAAATGAGAATTCATTCATGAACAATTTCCCCCAAATTTTAAAGTATGGAAAATTTTGGTTCCATAATTTCAAGTATTTGTATTTTCTGCAAAGACTTTTCTTAGACCAATAATGTCACTTAAGTGTGCAATGCTTTGAAATGACACATGTTAAAACAATAAACTATATAACTGATTATTTGTATCTTTTCAAAATACTTCCACATTAAATTCAACAAGCAAATACTTGGTGTTTTCTTTGTGCAACGCCTCATGAGAAGTACCATAAGCTATGCCAGAAGGAAGGGCACAGTTGCTGGCCCTCCAGGGATTTATCAGTTATTATAATTGATCTTCAACATTTTTAAGAAATAAGAGACAAGTATATTTTACTCATTTCATAAACAAGGAGACAAAAGATTTTAAAGTTAAAAAAATACAGTTTGTGGAAGAGTTCCTGACTCTCAACTGATCACAATCAGATCACTCCAATCTATTCTCAGAGCTAATATAAAATGTCAGCTGTGAGGACTACCTGGACTAAGGAACTTAGAAAGAGAAACAAAAGCATTATTACTGTCATCATATTACTATTCCTAACACTGTTATTGCTACTACCATTACTACTATTAATTCAGAGTAACATTCTTAACCATGCATCCAGAAAGTCTTCCACTTAAGTCCAGGTACACCCAACACACGTCTGGAGAAATTCAAAGTTCTGTGTATCAATCTTAAAAAATAAAATATTTTCAAATGATATACAGAAACACAAAATCATATGGAAATCATATAATGTTGTATATTATATATATGCATATGTCTACTCTTAAACTAAGAAAATTTCCAGTTTTTGTCTTTCCTTCTTCTCCCCTTTAAAATTATTTTCTCTTTTCTTTCTGTTTTTAAAATAAGAAAATTTGGAGACCAACTCTACCCCCTGTACATTCCTCAACATGAAATGTTGCCTGAGAAGCTACAAACAAAACAAGCCTAAATATCTGGGTTCTTTGAAGATTTAGCTTTCCTTTTTTTTTAGCTTTATTGACCTATAATTGATGCACAAAAATGCACATCTTTAATATACGCAATGTGATGAGTTTGGGCACATACATACACCTGTGATACCATCACCACTATCAGAGTAAACATAGCTGTCATCTGGAAAAGTTTCCTTGTGTCTCCTCTTGTGGCAAAACATATAACATGAGATCTACTCTCTTAAAATATTAAATACACAATAAAATATTGCTAACTATAGATACTGTATTTTTACAGCAGAGCTCTAGAACTTTTTCATGTTGTAAAATTATAACTTTATAACCATTAAATAAAAACTCTCCATTTACCCTTCCCTCTATCTCCTAGAAATCACCATTTTATTTTCTGCTTCTATAAGTTTGACTATTTAAGATATCTCATAAAAGTGTAATCATGCACTCTTTGTCCTTCTGTAATACACATATTTCACTTAGCATAATGTCTTCCAATCCCATTCATTTTGTTGCAAATGGCAGGATTTCCTTATTCTTTAAAGCTGAATAATATTACATTGCATGCATAAACCACATTTTTTATCCATTCATCTGTTGATGGACATTTGGGTTGTTTCCATACCTTGGCTATTGTAAATAGTGTTGCAATGAACACAGAGTGCAGATATTTCTTCAAGATCTTGATTTCAATTCTCTTGGCTATACAGCTATATACTCAGAAGTAGGATTGCTGGATAATGTGGTAGTTCTATTGTTAATTTTTTTGAGGAACCTCCATACTGTTTTCCATGGTGGCTGCATCATTTTACGTTCCCACCAGCAGTGTATGAGAGTTCCAATTTCTCTACATCCTTGCCAATACTTGTTTGTTAGCCTTCCTTTACATGAACAAAAACTTTAAGAAGAGGATCAATTAGACAGGAAACACAGTTGTCTTCTGGGTTTGTTTAGTTAAAATGGAAGAAGGAAGTTTATAAGCATTTTTCATCTAAAAGGACTATTGTAAAACTCTTAGTTTAAAGCTAAGGGATTTAAACTAGAAAGAATGAAATTAGCTTACCTGATTACAGCTAGAGAGTTTAATAAATTTATCCACTGACTGTGAAAGGTGGCATCAACATTTCTTGCTTGTTAACCCAGAAATACCAACTTCATTGCAAATAGGTTTGCTTGGGGGAAAAAAATCACATTCTAGGATTTCCTTTAAGAAAAGTAAAAGAATTGTAGCTAACTACTAGTTATTCATCATTTTGTATTCTGTATCCTACGGAGAGGAACAATGTTAATTCTATGATATTTGTTTGTTTTTAGATCTTATTAGCCTCATAGCTATAATTTACAAGGTCTTTGAATTTCCTGCATTGTAAAAAGAACACATTTCAGAACTTTTCATTGAGTTGTTCAAGAGTCTCTAATTTTAAAATGTTATATCTATTTTCAGCACATTTCATCTAGAGAAGATTTCTTACCTTTACTCTTGCAAACTGATGTTTCATAAAACAAATGGCTAATTGAAATAGATGGCCTTGTTTCTAGCCATTCCATTCAGCACTGTTACCCACCAGTGACAGCAAATTACAAACTGACTGATGAGGTTTCAAAGCAATTAATGGGCTATGGAATCCCACCAGACTTTGAGAGAAAAATTCTTCATCAATAAATATATTTGGTAATGTAAGCAACAGAATTAAAAGGAAGGTGACCAAACATTACTTATGTATGGTATGGAAAACTCAAACATAGTCGGTATCTAAGACATGAGTTACAAGTAACTACTTTAAAACTCAGTAGGTAAGATTTGGGGGAGTTAATTTTTTTTCTATTTTCCTACTGAGATTCAGGTAGCACACTGGGAGTCTCAGGAACTACCATTCAGAAAGTGAGTTCTTCCAAATTAATAAAGGGAGAGGATGTTTAAGACACACTCAGGGAAAGTGCTGCTAATCACCACTGTACCATTGAAGTGGTCAGGAGTGGCTCCTTGGCCACTGATGCTGACATATGCTTGAAAGATAATGATAATATTTTAAACTAAGGGCATAATCACAAATGCTTTATTAATATCTATTGAATTATTCTAAGATATAGCTGTATTTTTCCATAACTTTTTATAACAGATCTTATAAAATGCATTGGCAACATATTCTTAATACACGATGCCATAATAAGCCCCTACACTTTTGCTATAACACAGCTGTTAATTAAAACAATGTATGCACTCCCTTCATCCATTAATTTAGATTGTTAGTATATAAAGCATGTTAAAATGACCAATATAATGTTTAAAATAATCATTTTTTGGATGAGCCTTTATCTACAATGACTTTTCTTTACTCTCACAGACATCTGTACCCATTATATCTTGAAAAAAAAAAAACTTAGGTCACAAAATGTTTGGAGGTGTTCCTAAGTTAATAATATATGCCCATTAGTTGCTTTTCTGCTCTGTGTATGCTAGATCTGCTTCCTGAAAATAACACAGAGGGACATAGGAATTATTTCATGCTCATGATTTTGGTCTTAATCTGCTTTCCTAAAGTCCAAGGAGTGCTCAAAAACTGCACACTCTAGTATTTTCCTGATTTCACAAACTATTATGTCATTTGAAGATACATCTTCTCCCGAAGACTATACCCTTGACTAATCTAAAATGGAAGTACTAATAAGAACCTGCTGTATAAAAAAAATAAATAAAATAAAATTCAAAAATAAAATAAAATAAAATGGAAGTAGCAGTAACATAATGACAAGTAAGGTGCGTGTTCCTTGTTCTTTGTCCAAACAATGCCATCTATTTTGGGAACCTATCACATAAAAATGAAGAAGGTTGTAGAAGGAAAAGCTTTATATTGTGGAAATTTCAGCTTTGATCTTATTAAACTGCTTCCTCATTCCCATCACCAGCACATTTCAAGTAATGCTGTCAGTGACATAAGCATAACAAGACCTGAATAATATAGCATGAAAAATAGAAAATTTCCTAATAAACTCATTAAAACAATTAGTTGTTGATTAGTATGTGTATTAGTCTGCTCGGGCTGCCATAACAAAATACCATAGATTGGGTGACTTAAACAACAGAAATGTATTTTCTCACAGTTTTAGAGAGTGGGAAGTCCACTATCAACTTACGAGCAAATTCAGTTTCTGGCAGCAGTTCTCTCTGTGGCTTTCAGATGGCTGCTTTGTCTTCACATGGTGGAGTGAGTGAGCTCTCTGGGTGTCTCTTCTTATAAGGACACTAGTCCTATTTGATTAGGGCCCCACCCTATCTCCAACTACAGTTACATTTAGGGTTAGGGTTTCAGTGTATGAATTTGGGGAGGGAGGCACACAATTCATACCATAGCAGAATGGTTACAATACAGGAGCAAAAACACACATGAGTATTTTCTTACTCCTAACACTTTCACATAAACATCTCTACTTCAAAGGGATTTAAAAAGCTCATATTCTGAAAAACACACACTTTCATTAATGAAAGCAAAACTTTCCTATATTCCATGGGCAATAAATACCAAATTCATTAAAATTGTACCCTGATGATAACTGAGCTCAGACCTCACCCCAGACAGATTTAGGGGCTGGGAATACAATGGTGAACAAGACAGAAACATTCCTGCTTTCACGGAGCTTACATCCTAGAGTGGAGAGAGGTGGTAAACTAATATATAAGTACATAAGTAAGAAAACATCTGAAAGTGGTAACTGCTATGAAGAGACGATAGTGCAATAGAGACAGTGGCATAGGGCCACAGTAGGTTGTGGTTGAGGTCGTCTATCTGAGGAGGTAACGATGTGATGACAAGAGGAAGATGACTGTGTGAAGAGCACCCTAAGCACTAATAACAAAAACAACAAAACAAGAACGAAACTTAGAGGTTTCTTTTAATTATTGTTACATTTGAATGATTATCCACAAATAAGAAAACTTACATCAGCCATCAACCCATTCTTATGTGTAGAGTCAGCAATTCAATAATTTCTCATAGTTCTCTGTTACCAATGATCCAAGAAATAAACTCTTATTTAAAAGAATAGGGACTTCCCTGGTGGCACAGTGGTTAAGAATCGCCTGCCAATGCAGGGGACAAGGGTTCCAGCTCTGGTCTGGGAAGATCCCACATGCCACGGAGCAACTAAGCCTGGGCGCTGTTAGTGAGCCTGTGCTCTAGAGCCCGCAAGCCACAACTACTCAAGCCCTCCCGCCCTAGAGCCCGTGCTCCATGACAAAGAGAAGTCACCTCAATGAGAAGTCCACACACTGCAATGGAGTAGCCCCTGCTCACTGCAACTAGAGAAAGCCCACGCATAGCAACAAAGACCCAACACAGCCATAAATTAATAAATAAAATTTTAAAAAGTAAAAGAATTTTAATTAAGCTGTTCTTTCCTGCCCACTACTGCTATCTTTTAGCTAGACCAAGGGGAGAAATAGTTTCTCTCTGTAACGCACCTGGATTGACATGTTTGTAATCAGTATACCCACAAAGGTGTCTACAGCTATAGAAATTTGTGGAAGAGGATTTAATTTATGGAAGAGGATTTAATTCTCAGATTCATTACGACAGAGACTATCAGTATTCCGCAATTTGCCTCCCTCTAAATAAACATGAAATTGAGTTCTTGACACAATCTCACATCATTCTCCAATTAGAAGTCTTTGTTAGTGTTTGGCCATTTTCATTTGAACATTTAGCTTAAAATGTCTAGTAGGTGAATTAAATTCCAGGATGGGTTTGTGACAGCAAGTAGGAAATAGGAAACCTTAATAATCAAATCTGGACTTGATTCATAGAGTTAAAACGACTGAATCTTGCATTCCCTTTGGTAAGTGCCTGAGGAGAGCAGAAATCTTGAAAAGGCTCTCCAGATGCCCGGGGCTAAGAACAACCAGGTGATTATGAGTTACACATGTTTCACATTTGCTAATAAAAAGGTGACAATCACCCTAGTTTGCATTATTCTCATTTAAGGAATTTAAAGCACCAATGAAGGATTAAAATTAATTAAGCCAAGAGTAAATAAAAAAGACAAGGATTGAAAATATGCCCTATGATAATATGGGTATACTTGCACATTATACTGCGAAGAGATATAGAAAATTCAGTACATTCACAAAACAGTCACATTAAGAAATGTACATAATTAAAATAGCCAGGTCAACATAGAGCTAAAGGAATACAGATGACCAACTTATTTGCCTCTCAAAGACAATAAAATTAAGGATGAACTCATTATACCTCATCTTTTGCTGTTTATGTTTTCTGTTGTCTTCTTGCTCAAGTTCTATGAGTCTTCAGAATCTTGGGTTTTATAAAGTAGGCAATGCAAAGGCAGGGTAACATCCTCCTTCAAATAGCACTTGTAATTCAGAAAGATGAAGAAAGTTTTTGCATTGCACCTGACACTTACTGTTTCTAGATCTATACTTTCCAAATTAAATTCTTAGAACCATGCTAAGAGATTATGATTTCAAAACAGCATGTATGAGATTGCTTGTTCTACCACCTTTATTAGTGCAAAGAAAGATGTACCTTCATGCTATCTTTCTCCCCAGCAAATATTTCAGATAAAATTACCTTCTCACACATTTGCTACATAAACAGAAGTCTGAAGGGGGAGTATATTTCAAATAGTGAGTTGGAGTATTGACATCCATGGTTAAAATTAACTCACTGCCATAGAAATCTAGGTGACATTTATTTAAACTCTTCTTAGGCATTATTTTGAGGTGGGCAGAATCACTTTCTATTTCTTAATCGACTGACATCTTGAAACTGCTGTATGTCCTAAACAATCTTCTTTTCTCTGCTTTACTTATAAATTCATAAAAGCGTCTCATTTCCTGAAAAATGAAGGTGCATCTCATTAGCAGCTTGGCAATCTTGTTTCACAAAATTTTCTGGATTTCTCTGCCTCTGAATCTCCATTGCCTCTTTCCTTTCCTCATCTCTCAGTATGGTGCTACTTGTAACCACACTAACCATGTGTTTTCAAGTCAACCTACCTTTATTTGTGCTGCCTGCCAGCCTGACTGTAATGCTCTTTCTTGACTCTGCCCTGTCATCCAAAGCACTTCTCTATTTAAATGCTTTTTGTCTTCCAGAGCCAGATCAAATGGGTCCAAATATACTGCTGATTCTCCTAACAAAAAGTGGCCATCCCTATCCTGCACCTTTACTACAGCACAGTGTGAATTACACTAGAGTTATCTGTGCACCTGTTTTCCTCCCTTGATAAACTGCATATTCATCTATGTAGCCCCCTTAGGGCCTGTAACTATATCTGGCATTAAGTAGGTGGCTGATAATCATTTAACTGAATTGGCTTTGAGGAGGTTAATTATTTCTTTTGACATCTATCTTGATCTAGAAAGCAATGGTTACCATAACAGCAGAGACTCAATAGCACTGTTCAGAGAAAGGAAATCTAGACAACAGCCATTTAAATCTTTTGTAAGTAATCACAGATTAGAACAGTCTTGTGCTGGAGTATCAACACAGTGCAGTTGAGCTTGAAGCTCTTGAAAATAAGCCCTGAAGACACTCAGAGTCATGACCACAATGAAAAAGCCCCATCTGTAGAGTAAGTAAGCAAGACTGCTTTGCTCAGTCATGAATCAACCACCACAGCTACTTGTTAATTAATGAAGCCCAGTTTTTTCCCTGATGGCAACAACACTTGGCTATATTTGTGAAAGGAGAAATGATTTTGATTGACTCAGACCCCCCTGTTTGCTGTGTCACCAACATGTAGCTGGATGACTAATTGAATGACTGGCTTCTCACTGGAAAGCTCTGGACCCTTCACCTAAGCTACTACATTAGTCAAGTGCCCACACTGAGAAGACAATCTTGCCCTTGCTCTGGGTTGATAGAGCTGTAGCTCTGTTATGACACAGCATAGTCTAGTAAAAGAACACTGGTCAGGAAGGTATGAGCTAGGGATCTAGTCCTGGATCAGCCCCAGATTAACTTGGGACCTCTGAGAGCATGTTGTAATGAAGTTTATCTTCAGATATACTTCTTGGATTCTGACTCAGCTGCATACTAACTCTCATGCTAGTGATTCGCTTCTCTGAGCCTCATTGTCTTTGGGAAATCGATTAAAGTTTAATTGAGATGCTATCCAGGAAAAAGTCTGACATAGTGCCCAGGACAACAGCACTAAATAGTGATCTAAATAAGCATAAATGTTTATTTTCACCCTTACCAACCCCAACCTTTTTGTTTCCTCATCCATCCATGTGAGAATCATATCCTGCCTCTCTCAGTGTGGACAGGATTGAGTAAGTGACACACTGAACAGCTGCATCTTCTTTAGAGGGCTTCCTTAAACATAAGCGGATGAAAGATTCACAGGCATTGGGAAAACAGGACCAGGCACTGACCTGGTCATTTGGCAGAGGAGCAAATTGTTGAAGCATAAAGTGCTCAAGGAGTGGTACTCAGCAGGCCCAGGTGATGGGAGGAAGATTAGGAACTGCTCACATAATAGTGAAGGATTTATATGACCATTTTCCTTACTTACCCACATCCTCAAGAATACACATTCATTAAGACGGCATCATGCTCGGTGAGCTAAGATTGTTCACATAACGTAGTAAGTGAACAGAACTTTCCTCTTAGCAAGGAAATCTACTGAAAGGGTCATTGATCACCTCTTCCACAAAATGGGAATAACTGCTTAACAGATGCTTGCCTCCAATGGCTGTTACAATGACTGCTATACATTTTGCAAAAACATTAAAAAGTGGTTACAAATAAACTCTCCAGATTTGTATTTTAAAGGCCTCAATACAGTATGAGGCTTCCTGGTACTTCCAAATTCCCACACGTGGCAGACATTTGATAAATAACCCCATTACAGATAAAAAGAAATTGCTGCACTAAATTTATAACTGAAAGTGCATCTGCAATTCTACTTTGCCAGTTAATATCTATATTAAGCTTCTTTGATTAGACCAGTTAACTCTAAATGACAAGGTAGCTCTGAATCAAGAATTCTTGTTCTGCGGCTCATTGCATTTAAAGTTACTGATGAATTTCATTTTTGGAATGATAGGATACAAAAAGAAGCCCTGTAAAAGTCTATAGTTCTAGCAAAGACACTGTGTATTCATTCAATTCTCTATATTCTTTTCTCACAAGATGTGCAATTTAGCTAACATATGCTGATTGTTCTCAGTAATTGTATATTGTGGAAGAATACCACTCTTTATCCAGTGTACTGAGTCTCTTAATCACTAACTTGAGCTAGTTTCTATATTTAAATACTTTGTGAAAAAAAATCTTTGGAAGGAAATTTACACTAACAACCACTGGTTCCCTCATCAACTGATGGCTTAATCACCAATAGCATAGCCATTTAAATTAGCCTCCTGTGGATGATTAGACAATGTAGCCAATGAACCAGTGAGAGGCACCTGTGTAAAATGGGCAGTAAAAGTCAGGGAAAGGCTCACTCCCAATTAATAAATGAATCAACAAACCAATGACAATCTCATCAGTACACTGAATGACTGATTTCTCCTTATTGTCAGTGGTTAGTTTCCCTTTGGAGCAGCAAGTCCTATTTCTCATTGTGAAAAGTGATTGGATAAGGAAGGACAACTAGATTAGTCCATTTCCCCAGGTCCATGTATTCCTTGCAGAAAAAAATTCAGTTGGAGTCAATGTGTTCTTGCACTGTTTTTCAAACTAAAATCTGTCACCCATTAGCAAGTTGTAAAATCCATCTAAGGTACCATGGTCTGAATGTGTCACCCCCAAATTCATATGCTGAAATCCCAGCCCCCAAAGATGATAGTAGTAGGTGGGTGGAGCCCTCATAAATGGGATTAGTGCCTTATCATAAAGCTCCAGAGAGCTCCCTAGCCTTTTCCACCATGTGAAGACACAGTGAGAGGACACTGGCTATGAACCAGGAAGAGGGCTGTTACCTAACCATGCTGATCCCTTGGTCTTGAACTTTTTAGCTTCCATAACCTTGAGAAATAAATTTCTGTTGTTTATAAGCTACTCAGTCTGTGGTATTTTGTGATATTAGCTCAAATGGACTAAGACAATGGGTAATGACAACCATCTAACACATATTCCTGTAAGTTACATTAAAAAATATTTGAAAGCCACTGAGTTATATACATTTTGGATTAAATATTAGCATTAAGTACTTTTGGACCAGGTAAATTTATATCATGCCAGATTGCTGAGATAATTCAGAATCAATAGGTCATCTCCTATCCCCTACTATCTTAAAAAAAAAAAATCCAAAATCCACTTGCTCCTGAAATGATCAGTTACATTCTGAGGCAGTCTGATGCTGGTGATACAACAAGCCCTTCCACTGGTACCTAGTATTCAGCATATTTCTAACTATAAAATGGATGCTGTAATTTCCTACTCGCAAAAAACACAGAGTAAGTAGGAGAGGATCCAGGTTTTGTGGGACCAAAACTTATAATTTTGGGGGCCCGCTATAAGGAAAAGAATATCAAGTACTAATACAAAATTAGGTATGACAGCAATATTTATATAGAATGAGAAAAAGAAATTATAACAAATTCCTAGACCCTTAGAGTTTTATGTTTCTTTCTTTGAGATTTCTTTGGGCAGTTTGCTAGATAGGCTCACATGGAAATGCTTCCTGACTCTAAGCAGGCTTTCTCTCCTCCTGGACCACTTTACAATTCCCAGCAATTCCCAACACTCACAGGGACTCTAAAACTCAAAGCTTTGTGCCCAAAACTCCTCTTGGGCCCAGAAAGCCTCATAGGCAACACTTGCACTGATGAAGGACAAACTCAATAGGAAGAGATTCTAGAAAACTCTCCTGCCAGAATTCTATTCCTCTAACTGGATCTGACTCTAAAATTTCCATTTATAAGGGAGAAAACCTATGTTCTAATTGCAATTTCTGCAGTTGCAGATGATGCTTGAAATTAGTATTCTAATCAGACAGTGTCTGAGCTAAGAGGTATCCTTCACACAGAGATGAGAAACAGAGACCCGGCAAACCGTGGATGCATTCCTACTTTGTGGCAGAGTGGAGTCTACAGCTGTGATTACTGACTTTGGACCTAGAGTATTTCACATCATTTGATCTGGCTTTCCACCTATTAGACTCAGGTATACGCCTGTGAAAAGGTCCTTCCAATGAAATTCCTTTTTTCTGATCAAGCAACTGTAATTGAACACAGTGGTTATATTCTGAGCTTTCAGGGTAAAAGAACAGAAGTCAAAGTACTATATATATCTATATATAGATATAGACATATATCACATAGCATTTTGGTAAAACACGTGATCTGTTGGTATGAAACAATTCAATGGAAAAATCCCCTATTGCTGCCTCTGGGTAGGGGAGACTAACTTGGAGCCACAGAGAAAATAAACAGCATCTTTAGAGAGGCACTGAGGCTAGAATTTACATTCTCCTCTGCCAACTGCACAGGAATCTAGGCGACTTGTCAACATCTATACTGTAGGTTTCCCATGAGTAGGTCTTGTGCCTCATCTAACCCTGTGCCTTGAGCCTCACAAAGTTGCTACCACAGACTGGGATTTGTGTGAATTGGGGGCAGGAGAAATAGGTGAAAGAGATGGTATTTATTTAATTTTTAGTTTTTTTTTACTGAAAGAAGTCTACCATTTATCTGTGGCTAGCCAAATCTCTGTGCAGACAGAAAATCACCATTCTGGGGACCTTTTAGTTTTATGAAGAATTATATTGTAATATAATCAAATAAATATAAAGCAGTAGATAACTATTAACCTGAGAGGAAAGATAAGGAATATTTTGTGACCCAAAGGTCACTTGAGAAGGAAAGAATTAGGCACATCTTCAGGACCCAAGGAAATTCCTGGGAGGGACATTTATCTGGTCTATTCTTTTTCATGGATCAAATTCTAGGGTGGATTGAAATATTCCCAGATGTTTTCAAATTGCAAAAAAGGTCACAAGAATATAATTTGAGAGACAGGAAAGCAGTGACCAGAGGAGTGAAAGCATTTAGGAATTTCCCTCCCTCCCCCAAACTAAGAATGGAAGCAGAACACATTCTAAGAGTGAACTAAATTTGGGAAACCAAGACATGCTGTATTTAGGGGTACTCAATTTATCTTTATTATTATGATGATTTTAGAAATTTTAAAAGGTGATTGGAGCCAGATGTGGATGAGGGGATCATAGCCAGTGTTAAAAGGCAATTGCAGAAGCTCACAGTGTAAAAACATATTCTTATTAGGACTCAAAGAAAGTGTAAAAAAATTTGATTTAACTATATTAAAATGGGACAATTTACCAGGCTCAAATATTAAATGGTATATTTGCCCAATTTCTTTTATGATTGGATTCTTCATAATGTTCCAAATATGGGGTACAAATAAAATTAATAATAAACTCCAATATTCTTAAGATTTGATAAAGTTTTGATGGATGTTTTTATTTTCAGATTAATCAGCTGCCCCCAAATGATAATTTTAAAAGGATTTATTTGTAAACAAATTTATTGTTGCTTAAATTGAAATCGTATTTATGAAGAGAGATATAATCTTCATCATTTTGTCATTGACACCTCTTTTCTAGAACTAACTGAATCATCTTTAGATTCTTCCTTGTACCTTCCCAAGAAAAAGAAGTCTTGGTTTACTTCATCGCAATAACATCTATTCCTTTCTTTTCCCTCATCTTTTACCACCTCAAGTTTTGAATTCTTTATCAAGTGAGATGTCGTTTAAATTAAGAGAGATCTCAACTTCCTTCTCTCAAGTTGTAATAACCTGCTTTTGGTGTAGGAATAGAGGAAGGTCTTAATATTATTCTATGACTATTTTGTTCTTCTCTTAGAATATGAAATCTTTGACATCCATGACTATTGCAAGGTTTGAATTAAATACAACATCTTAATATAATTATATTTAAATGCTATTTAGATTTAATTACATATAGAGAATGAATATGGTAAGAAAAACTTTTAGAAGTATAAAAAGACCTGAAAATTTCTTTTAAGGAGGTTTTTTTGTTCCTTCTTAAATTTTTGATTTGTTGGGCAAATACTCTTTTGCAACTTATATAATAGAGTTATACAAAATTATTAAATCATATAAAAATTCAAAACAAATTATAAAGGGATAAATATTATTCAAAATAAAATGAATTGTGAATAGTTGTGGCTGTCAGTGAAAAACCAAAGAAACAAGGGAAAATTCTATTCTAAACAGAAATGGAAGCAACAATTTTGATTACTTTGTTTACAAAATATGGATGGAAGATCATTTTTTTATAGGGATAAGAAACTAGACAATGACCTACCTAGCTGAATAAAATCAGTGAATGATCAAGTTACATAGCAACTGAAATTAATATGTGGTTAATAACATTCTGCTTGGAAATTGTGCCAATTTCTCATGCTTAATAAATATTGATGGTTTGCTGAAAGCAAACTTAACAAGTACTTAAAGTTTCATTTCATTATGTTTACTAATCTTCTGTGAACTTGGCTTTCTTTATTATCAGGGTTTGTGATAATGCAGTATCAGGATAGAATCTGGATCTGCCTACCCCAATCTCATTTAAACTCATAATCTCTCCTCACATCTGTGGGGTGTCTAGATGATCATATAGACACTCATTTTAATAAAGCAGTTCAATTAAAATATTTATTAGCAAGGACCCCATGGGAGAAGCCACATTGTGGAAAGACTTGGCTGAGAGGGGTAAAGAAATTAAGCTAAACTCATTAGCCCTAAAAACTAACACAATATTCTGCAAAACCATCAGAAATCAGCATGAACAGAGACTTAGTTGACAATGACGCATGTTGGGTCCATTTTCTAAATACTGAGTGCATTTGTATCAGGAATTTTGCTACACAAATGCTTAGATTGTATATGGTACTCATATGACATGCCAATATATTTTCAAACGCCTAAAATAAGAGTGGTATTATTAAAGTCGTATTAAACTTGGTAACAACAGCTTAGGGATTGATCCTATTTTGGAGTGGAAAATCAAATGTCTATAGAGTTAGAAAATAACTAAAAGCAATAATAATGCCCTATACCCTATAAGGATTTGGTGCAAGGCAGTGTGGTTTAGTAGTGTGAATTAAAATCCCAACTTCACCAATCGTTAATTGTTTGATCTTAGGATAGTTAGATTATAAACCTCAATTGTCCCTATCTACAAAATGATTTTAGTGATCTTTGATGTTATACCGTATTTGTTTTGGGGTGCCGAGAACGATGCTCATATAAGATGGTAGACTTAATCTAGGACTTTCATAGCTAGAGAGAAGTCAATGCCTGGTTTCACAGCTTCAAAGAACAGGCTGATTCTTTTGTTAGGGGCTAATGCAGCTGATGACTTTAAGTTGAAGCCAATGCTCATTTACCATTCTGAAAATCCTAAGGACCTTAAGAATTGTGTTACATCTACTCTGGCTGTGCTCTATAAATGAAACAATAAAGCCTGAATGACAGCACACCTGTTTACAACATGGTATACTGAATATTTTAAGCCCACTGTTGAGAACTGCTGCTCAAAAAAAAAATTTTTTTCCAAACATTACTGCTCATTGACAATGCACCTGGTCACCCAAGAGTTCTGATGGAGATGTACAAGGAGATTCAGGTTGTTTTCATGCCTGCTAACACAACATCCATTCTGTAGCTCAAGGATCAAGGAGTAATATCGACTTTCAAGTCTTATTATTTAGGAAGTACATTTCATAAGACTATAGCTGCCATAGATAATGATTCCTCTGATGGATCTGGGCAAAGTAAATTGAAAACTTCTGGAAGGGATTCACCATTCTAGATGCCATTAAGAACATTCATGGGCTTCCCTGGTGGTGCAGTGGTTGAGAGTCCGCCTGCCGATGCAGGGGACACGGGTTCGTGCCCCGGTCCGGGAAGGTCCCACATGCCGCGGAGCGGCTGGGCCCGTGAGCCGTGGCCGCTGAGCCTGCGCGTCCGGAGCCTGTGCTCCGCAACGGGAGAGGCCACAACAGTGAGAGGCCCGCGTACCGCAAAAAAAAAAAAAAAAAAAAGAACATTCATGATTCATGGAAAGGGTTAAAATATCAACGTTAACAGGAATTTGGAGGAAGTTGATGCCAACCCTCATGGATAACTTTGAGGGGTTCGAGATTTCTCGAGGGAGTAACTGCAGATATGGTGGAAATAGCAAGAGAACTAGAATTATAAGTGGAGCCTGAAAATGTGACTGAATCGCTGCAATCTCATGATAAAAATTTAATGAATGAGGAGTTGCTTCTTATGGATGAGCAAAGTAAGTGGTTGCCTGAGATGGAAGTTACTCCTGGTGAAGATGCTAGGAAGACTGTTGAAATAACAACAAATGATTCAGAATATCACACAAACTTAGTTGACAAAGCAGTAGCAGGGCTTGAGAGGATTTGACTCCAATTTTGGGTAAAATGCTATCAAACAGCATTGCGTACTACAGAGAAATCATTTGTGAAAGGAAGAGTCAATTGATTCAGCAAACTTCATTGCCTTATATTAAGAAATTGTCACAGTTACCCAACCTTCAGCGACCACCACTCTGATCAGTCAGCAGCCATCAATATCAAGGCAAGACTCTCCACCAATAAAAAGATTATGACTTACTGAAGGCTCAGATGACAGTTAGCATATTTTATAAACAAATTATTTTAAAATTAAGGCATGTACAATGCTATTACACACTTAGTAGACCATAGTATAGTATAAACATAACTTCTATGTGCACTGGGAAACCTTAAAATTTGTGTGATCCACTTTACTGCGATATCACTTAGTCGCAGTGGTCTGGAACCTAGTCCAAAATGCCTCCAAGATACGCCTGTAGATTATATCAAGCATTTAGTAAATTACATAGCTTAAAATTTCAACAAAAATATTTGTTGATAATAATGTCAACAATGGTATACCTAAACAGATCCCTCTCTGTAAACACATGCCAATGATATAGATGAAATACTGATATATAGAAAAACTGACTTCTGCTTCCAGTTAAGATATACTATGTCAATACTTATGCTTGTAACAATTGGAAAAGCTGACAATACAGAAAAAAATTTAATGTTGAAAGTATCAGAGAGCTGTAGGAGTAATGAGAACTAGAAGGACTCAATTTCCACAGAGGGGCAAAGTGTCCAAAAGTAAGGTAAGCTGTTAGATGATTTTTTCCCCCATATCATCTGCTGATTCTAGGTACAGGCTAGATGTTAAGAACAAGGGCTTGACATAACCTCAGGGCCACTGATGCAAAAAGAAAAACAAGAAAAACTTTTAGCAATCACAGAAGTTGCACTGACAAAATTGGAGAGGCCTAACGGGACCTTAAACAAAAGGCCATTTCCCCTACCCTTGACATCGCTTGAATTCTGAAGTTCAATGGAAGACAAAAGAGCTAAACTGAAATTTGTGGAAAGAGTGAAATATCCTATAGTTTCATGGTACTGAGAAAACCAAGACCCATCAGGAGG
Source organism: Lagenorhynchus albirostris (assembly GCF_949774975.1). Lineage (NCBI taxonomy): Eukaryota > Metazoa > Chordata > Mammalia > Artiodactyla > Delphinidae > Lagenorhynchus > Lagenorhynchus albirostris. Next base: position 81,440,317 of record NC_083095.1, read on the forward strand.
AGGAGACAATTTTAAAAAAGCAAAGAAGAGACAAAATCCCTGGAATGTGTGAGTTGATACTCAGTTTAAGAATCTACAGGTAGTTTTCCCTAAGGACACATACCAATGTTGAGCATAACTGGATGCTGAAAATCCAGACTCTGGCAGAAGCTGCTTCTGAGATACACTGAAAACAACGGAAACTTTGGCATTTGTGTAGGGCTGGAATGATAAAATTGGAGACCTGAGGACATCAAACACAAGGTCAGTTTCCCCCTCAAGACCAAACTGTGAAGTTCCATGGAGTGTGAGGCTAAAGAGCTAAGGTTAATCCTCTCTTAGGCAGATGTAATTCCTGAGGTTTTTCAGAGCTGAAAAGCCAAAGATTCATCAGGCTGTCACTTGAAATCCCTGGTGGCCATGCCCTAGGAATCAGGGTGACCCACTCATAGATTAAATCTGATCAAAACTGCAACCTACTCTCAACACAACCTAATCCTTGATTGTGTTGAATTGATAAACCCTCCAACCCTATCATATCCTACATTCCACCTTCTTAACAGAGGAGACATTTAATCCTCTCTGGTAGAAGAGAATATCAGCTAGAGAGTGTGTGGATTTTAAATATACAATGCCTGGCATATAATAAAATGATAGACAATAGGAGCAGACCAGTTAATAATCCACATTTTGAAGCAGCCGAGACATACTTAAAACTACTATTAGTTTTGAATATGTCCAGTAAAATAGATGAACAGAATAAAAATACAAAAAATGATTAGAAGCAAAATAATTAAGAATTGGAATCTATATAGAAGAATCAAATGGGTATTCTAGAACTGAAAATACAATATCTGGATTAAGAACACAAAGTTTTAGTAGATTAGATACAAATGAAATCAGAATTAATGAACTGGAAGACAAGTCAATAGAAAATACTGAAGTTAAAACACAGAAGTTAGGATGAAACTTAAAAAAAAAAGAGCAAAAAAAAAGTGTAGAATATGCTCAAAATTTCTAATATGTGTGAAAGTGGAGTTTCTGAAAGACATGACAGAGAAAATGGGACAGAAGCATCATACAAAGAAAGCAGGAAAGTTTTCCAAATCAATGGAAAAGATTTATTTACAGATGCATGAAATTTAACCAAGCAGGATAAATACCAAAAACCACAATATAATTGCTAAATACCTAAGACAATTAATAATCAAAGGACAGCTAGAGAGAGAAGACATTAAAACAATCAGCCGGAAAGCTGACTTCTCAATAGAAATAACATATGCCAGCAGATAATGGAAAGAAATGTTTGAAGTGCTAAAAGAAAATAATTGTCAATTTAAAATTCCATATCAAACAAAAATATCTTTCAGCAATGAAAGTGAAATAAAGATGTTATCAAAGGAAAACTAAAGCAATTGGTTTACAAGAGGCCTGTCATAATATACCGTAAAAGAGTCCTTCAAGCCAAAGGAAAATGATTCCAAATGTAAACACAGAAATGCAGGAGGAAATAAAGACTACTGGAAAATATAAATATGTGGGTAAATATTTTTAAAAATTAATAATAACATTAATAGTAATGTCTTTTGGAGTTTAAAATATAGGGAAAATTAAAATGCATGACAACAATAATGCAAAAGGTCAGAGAATGGTAAATGGAGACTATATGTTATAGGATTCTACATTATTTTAAAAGTATTAAAAGTAATAATATGTATTATATTTCAATAAGTCAAACATATATTTTGTAATCTCTAAGTTATCCATTAAAAGAAGAGTAAAGAAGGTATAATTAACAAGGTAATACAAGAAAAATATGAAACAATACAATAATGACACATGAAAGAAAAGGAAATATTCAGGGGTAGAAAGGAAGAAGAAATAAAGCTAAAACAGTAAAATTTTGAGTGGATAACTCTATAGCTGCAGAGGAATGTTTGAATGGCATAAATTCTAATGGCTAGGCTCTGCAGTTTTTAACATCTACCCAGACTGAAGAACATGATTTAGAACCCAGGTAAGACTGCAGGTTGGAACAGAGATTTTTGCATAAACCTTAGAGTCTTTATGTGCTATCTCTCATGAAAAGAAGGATTATAAATACCCTACTCTCCAGCTCAGGAAAGCAACACCAAAACTTGCCTTTGCTTCAACTTCAAGGCAAGACAAGACATGATAAGACAAGAGAAGACAAGATGAGGTGGCTTACTTTAAGAAACCCAACTCTAGGCCTACACTACATGTGGAACTATGGAATTCGATTTTATAGGGGAAAAATGTAAAAACTTGTCTTGACTAGTGAAATCTTGAATTCATCTAGAAAAAGAAATTCTAGCCATCTTTCAACAAGTCAGTAGGTACAGATCTCTTTAAAAATAGTCTAAAATTTCAAAATTAAAAAATATGAAAGGAAATGATCCACCATGAAATAAATTCAATAGTCACAATAAACTAGAGGATTTGCCTCCAGGAACTTAATATTAATTGAATCACAAAATTAGTATACTTGAAAGTATTGAAGGCATATAAGTAGAAATAGAAAGCATAGTGAAAGAAAAAAAATAAAAACTAAGACAAAAGAAGTTGCTTTAAAATAACCAAATAGAACTTATTTACTTGTGTGGGAAAATAATCAAGAGACTTGAATACCCATCTATGCTATCATTTAAAACAAAAATTCTATTTAAGATATTTTTAAATAAAGACAGATAGCTGGTGACTCTAAGACCCTTGATAAAAGAGCTAAGTAATTTATATAAGGAAAAAAAAAGGTTGGCCTAAAAGAAGAAACAGGATACAAGAAGCAATGGGGAGTAGAGCAATTAGAAAATATCTATGTAAATATATATATATATAGAGAGAGAGAGAGACTTTTATATTTAAGTAAACAAAACAATACAAATGACTAAATTTACTTTTTTTAACCCTTAGTTGAAAGTTCTCAGCTTCATTCTCTATTTTATTACCACAGAAAAATATTTCCAAGAATTCTTTAGATCAACTTGTTTTTTCTTAACTGCTCCAAGAAAACAGTTGGAGAGACTGATTCCTTTGCTCCAATATGAACACAATGTAATTTTTATTCAAATTTTTGGCTTAGATAATTTTAAACCTGCCATAATTAAGAAATTATATTTTCAATAGAAAAAACTAAGATATAGGTAGATACAGATATAGACATACGTACACAGATGCATATATACACACATATGCCAGTTATAACTTAATCTTATAAAGGATTACATTTCTGTACATATTTATACATTTTAATTTGGTAACTCAATGATTTCAATAGAGGGCCAGTCCTCTCTTGTATATAGTACATCCTTATATTTCTAAAAAACCTTTTTTATAACTCCTATTTTTCAGAACTGGATAAAACTATGTTTTAGTCAATGCCATTCTTATTCATTTTACTGATGCTGCTAAGCATATTAAGGGAAAATATTACAACAGCACATCATGAACATTGATTTAGTTCACTTATGCTGATTCTAAGTCACCTATAATGTAATATGAAATTCACATGTGTTCCTGATTGGTAATTTGGTCCATAGGCCACACTATCTCCACTCCCAAATTGACCAGGGATGTTAGAAAATAATGTAATGGTTTAACTCAAATTTCCAACTTCTTAAAAAAAACCTTCTCTTCCAATCGGATGTGCTAATAAGCAGAATTGTAAACAAAAGGAATAGTAATAGCAAAAGATATGACTAATCCTCAAACTCAATAGTTGACATTAATTAAAAACTATTGCTTTTTAAAACAGGTTTTGCAGCATGCTGAAATGGAGCATTTCCTAAATTGTAAGATGTTTTGAGAAAAATACATCTTGCAAGTTAGTTTTGGGTGTCATATTTTCTAGTGTCACATATTGAAGAAAACCTCACAACTTGTCAAATTCCCAACACCTATGTGACTCACCAATATGTAATAATTTATATGGAAGAGCTGGCTTAACCTTTTACTCAAATCCAATGGGAAAACGACTGGCTCCAAAAAAGTCAAGTCAAATTTTTAAAAAGGTCAACTAAATTTTATCTGTTATTGCAAACATTCCAACAACCAATAAAGTTTAGGACAGCAAAATATTCCTTCAATTTCTGTAGTTTACACAAAAGTAATGCCTAATCACATCTAGACTTCCGTGGCTTAGGAAAATATTGGAATTAAAGATTGAAATAAAAATATGTCCTGAAATTATCAGAGATGTTCACATCCTTTGAACATTAAAAATCTGATAATCCATAAATGGTTGAATCACTTTATATCAATGCTTTCTGTTTTACAACTCTAACATGAAGAAGGTGAAGTACATCAGCACAGAATGAGTTAATTCTAATTGATTAGGAGGATATATTCCTGTGATCTTATGGCTGAGTTCTTAGCAAAATGTGATACATTTACTCAACCACTTCTAGAAAGGAAAAGGAAAAAGAGAGGCCATTATTATGATTTGACATCCTTATTCTGCTAAATACTGTATTTAAAATAATGCAAATAATGAAATCTAACATAATCATTTTTTGTCCCTTGTGGTCGGGGTCCACATTAAGGAATGTTGTGTAGCCAAGATACAGATTATTATCATGTTATGCCTATCTGTCCATTTATATACATGAAATAGGGTCACCCTGGCCAGATTTCCTCATGCACTAAGCATGTCCTTTTTCTTAGATATTTATGTCTCTTAGATCTCAATTTATATTATACTTCCAACATACGGTTCACATTTCCATTTTTATTATTTCCTGTTTCAGAAAACAAGAGAATTTCTTGTTATTACATTGATACAAATCCTTGACTTCATTTAGGAGTGACTGGGTTATATCTTGGCCTTTCTTTTATATAAATAATCCTACATGGGACGTACTACCGGAAAGAGGGCAATTCAGATAGCCTATTATGAAAGAAGAGCAAAAAGCATCAAATTTAGTTAGCAGAAACAAAGTGAGTTAAGATATATTCAGGAGAAGCTGAAGAGGTCAGTAAGAAATTATGGAGAAATGGAAAAAACACTGAGAAGAAACAGATGAAACCATGAAGGTTAAGCATTTTTTGATCACAAACCTGAAGTGAGCCAAGAACACAGTGGGAGCTTTATCAGGTAGAGTTAAAGTTTCAGTAAAGACTGGACTGTTCACAATCTTTTTTATGCCACCCTAAGAGGTTTCCACTGTGATAATGACCTTTTAATGAGAAAAAAACATGCAAATGAGAGAAAAATAGTATTAATAGAACTACATGTGATCTATAATACACCAACTTGAAGGAAGGCCTGGGGAATAGGCAGAGGAGTGGGGGTGTGCAACAGAGTAGCTGGTGGAGTGAAGGAGGTGCTGCACCACAGAGGAGGAAGTCATGATAGAAAAAAGAGATTGAATTATGTGTAAAAGAGTCAAACTGAGCCTATGGAAGATCTTGAATTTAATACATATACTAATATTGGCTTAAGTGAGTGTAGATCAGTGGTTCTCAACTGAGGATGATTTTACCCCCAGATGATTTTTAGCAATATCTGGAGACAGTTTTGGTTGTCATAACTAGAGGAAGAGAGGAAAGGGGGTTTGGTATCTAATGGCTACATGCCAAGGATTCTGCTAATTATCTTACAATGCACAGAACAATTTCCCACAACAAAGAATTATCCAGTCCAAAATATCAGTGACAGTGCCAAAGTTGAGAAACTCTGGTGTAGGTAATAAGTAACACTGCCTCATTTCTCTATTTCGCAGCACTGTTGACAGAAATTGGCTTAATAATTGTGAATAGTCAGTCTTCTGATAATCTAAGCTAAATTGGAATCAGATAGAAAAATGGGCAAAAGGCATGCAAAGACATTCATCAAAAAGCATACATAGGTGCAAATATGCACATTAAAAGATATTCAACATCACTAGCCCTTAGGGAAATGAAAATTAAGACCATGATGAGATATCACTATACATCTATTAGAACAGCTGAAATAGACAACAGTAATAACACCAAATACTGGAGAGGATGTAGAGAAACTAGACCTCTCATACAATACTGGTGAGAATGTAAATGGTAAAGCTAGTCTGGACAGGGAGACGACTTCTGGGAAATGCAGTAGACATACTTTTGCCTGTGCCTCTCACTAAGTGCAAGTAAAAAGCCTGAAGATGATATATAAAACAAACATATGAAGTCTCTGAAATGTGGAGAGAAGGCAGACATGCTAGAGAACTTGGGATGCAAAGAAAAACTTGGTGATGAGTCCTCTGCTTTTTCTTTTAGCTTCATGTATACCGAACTTGTTGCCGAAGAAGCAGACAATACCAGAAATACCAGTGGGCACAAACAGAAGAAGAACCAACAAAGCCTAACACTCTCTAGTCAAACAACCAGGAAAGTGGTAGCCTTATAAGAATGGAAACTTTTAGAAAATAACTGCTCTGCTATAGCCAAACACTACAGAGAAAAACTGTAGCCCCACCCTCACCCATACTAGCAAAGGCTGAGTGGGGAGCTTACTTGGATTGCCAGTTTAGCCAGGCTGTAATGAGGTATCCAAAACCCCCTATGGTGGTAATGTGAGAGAAGCTCAAGCAGACAGTCAGGACTTCCATTCCTGCCAGATAGTAATGAGCCACCCCTGCCCCAATGTCAATGGACACTAGGTGATGGAGATCCTGGATCTCCACCACAGTGATAAGATGTCCCTCCCCGTCCCTGGTGGGATGATGTCAGAGGAAGCCTAATGGAGAATCACCACTGCCCAGTGCTAATGAGGCCCGCACACCATGGTGCCAGTGAAGGCTACTTGGGGAACAATAAGGACACACTCCTACCCTCTAAGCCCGGGAAGCCAATAGAGGCACTGGGGGAGCCATAGTTCTCACCCTCACTCAATTGTAATAAAGAGCCCCCACCTCAGGTGTCAAAAGAGGCCAATCAGGGAACATGGACTTCTACTCACCTGGCAGGAACAAAGGAGTGCTCCTCCTTTCTCTGCCAGAACAGAAGAAGCCACCTAACTCAAAGACTTAAATAAGATCCAGAGTCTCATAACATTATATCCAAAATGTCAAGGTTTCATTTGAAAATCATCTGTCATACCAAAACCCAGGAAGATTTCAAACTGAATGAAAAATTTTTAAAAGAGACAATAAGTGATGACACCTAGAAAACAGAAATGCTAGCATTATCTGATAAATATTTTAAAGCAATTAACATCAAAGTGTTTCAATGAACAATTATGAGCACACATGAAACAAATGAGAAAATAGTCTCACCCAAGAAATAGAAAATACAAAGGGAAAGCAAACATATTTTAGAACTGAAAAATACAATAACTGAATTAGAAGCTCAATGGTTGTACTCAAGAGCTGAATGGAGGGAAGAGAGAAAAGAATCAGTGAACTTGAAGATAGAACAATTTAAATTATGCAATCTGAACAACAGAGAGAAAATAAACTGAAAAAAAGAAGAAAGAAACCCTCAGGGATCTGTGGGACTGTAACAAAAGATCTAACATCCATGTAGCCAGTATCTTAGCAGAAATGAAGAAAGAAGGCGGGACTGAAAAAGTACTTAAAGAAATAATGGCTGAAAACTTCCCAAATTTAGCAAAAGACATAAATCTATATATTTAAGAAGCTTAATAATTTCCAAACAGAATATACCCCAAGAAATCCTCACCAAGGCACATGATAGCCAAACTTATAAAAATTAAAGAAAAAGAAAATATCTTGAAGCTATGAGAGAGAAAATACCCCTTGGGGAAAATAATTAGAGTGGTTTTTTCATCAGAAACTATAAACACCAGAAAGAAGTGGCACAACATGTTTCAAGTGTTGAAAACAAACAAACAAAAAACACAAACATAAAAACCCTGTCAACTCAGAATTCTTTACCAGCAGGAATACCCTTTAGGAATGAAAGGGAAATCAAGATATCCTCAGATTAAGGAAAACTAAGACAACTTGTTGACAGCAGATCTACCCTACAAGGATGGCTAAGGAAGTTCTCTAAACAGAAAGGAAATAAAGGAAGGAATCTTGGAACATCAGGAAGGAAGAATAAATAGAGTGTCAAAAATATGAGGATATACAATAGACTTTCCTTCTCCTCTTCAGTCTTCTAAATTATATTTAACAGTTGAAGCAAAAGTCAAAACAATATCTGGTGTAGTTCTAAATGCAGATAGATAAAATGTTTCATACTATTAGGTTATAAATGGTAGAAAATAAAGGGATATGAAACTGGTAAAATGATGACACCAGTGAACTGAGATTTTTATATGCATATATACTATAGAAAGAGATACATTCAAAACAAGTACAGATAGATGAATGTGTAATTATAAAATATATTCAGGTAAAACTCAGAGGAAGGCAGTTAAAATAAAACAGAGCAATGAAGACCATAGAGAACAAACATATAACAAAAAATAAAATGGCAAACTTAGTTCCTAACATATCAATAATTACATCGAATGTTAATGGTCTAAATAAAACCAAAGGCAGAAATTGGTAGAATGAATTAAGAAACATGGCCAACTATATGTAATCTACAGGCACTTTACTTTGAATATAACAATATAGGGAGGCTGAAAATAAAAGAATAGGCAAAGATATATCATGCAAACATTAATCAGGTATAAACAGAATTAGCTTTATAAATGTTGGATAAAATAGACATCAGAGCAAAAAAATTACCAGAGACAGAGAGGGACACTATATAATAATGAAAGATCCAATCTACTAAGAATACATACCAATCCTAAGTGTATGCACTAAACAACAGAGCTGAAAAATATGTAAAACCAAAGCTGATATAACTGAAAGAAGAGATAAATCCAAAATTACAGTTAGAAACATCAACAGTTCTTTCTCAATAACTGATAGAACTACTAGGCAGAAAGCCAGCAAGGATGTAGAAGAACTCAACAACACCATCAACCAACAAGATCTAATCAACATTTACAGAACACTTCACCCCCACACAGTAGAATATACCTTCTTTTCAAGTATCCACAGAATATATACCAAGATAGACCATATCCTGGTCCATAAAACAAACCTCAAAAATACAAAACAATTGAAATAGTACAGAGTATGTTCTCTGGTCACAATGGAATCAAACCAGAACTTATTAACAGAAAGATAAAAGAAAAATCTTCAAACAGTTGGAAACTAAACAACACATTTCTAAATAATCTATGGGTCAAATACCAAGTCTCAAGGAAATTAAAAAATACATTGAATCTAACAAAATTAAAATAAACATCAAAACTTGTGGGACACAGACAAAACAATACTGGGGAATTTGTAGCCTTAAATGCTTATATTAGAAATGATGGAAAGTCTCAATAATCTTAGCTTCCACCTTAGGAAATAGAAAAATAAGAGTAAAATAAACCCAAAGCAAGCATAAGGAAGGAAAAAAATAAAGACAGAAGCAGAAATCAATGAAATTGAATGTAGAAAAACAATAGAGAAAAATCAATGAAACAATGAGCTGGTTCTTTGAAAATATCAAAGAAATTAACAAGACTAGCAAGACTGACAAAATAAAAAATGGAAAGACACAAATCACCAACATCATAAATGAAACAGGGGATATCACTACAGACCCTGCAGACATGGAAGAAAGAAGGAAAGAAGGAAAGAAAGAAAGAAAGAAAGGGGGAGGGGGGAGGGAGGGAGGGAGGAAAAAACTCTACACACATGCATTTGGACCTTAAACAAAATGGACCAATTCCTGGAAAAACACAAACTACCAGAATTTGCCAATATGAAATTCATAACTTGAAAATCTTTGTAGCTATTAAGGAAATAGAATTTGTAATTTAAAAACTCTCCCAAAAGAAATACACAGGCCCATATGATTTTACTGGAGAATGCTACCAAACATTTAAAGATTTAACATCATTTCTACGCAGTCTTTCTCTGAAAAATAGAAGAGGAGGAAACAGTTCTCAATACATTTTACCTTGATACAAAAACTAGACAAAGACAGTACAAAAGAAGAAAACTACAGATCAATATTCCTCGTGAATATTTACACAACAATCCTTAACAAAGTATTAACAAACAAAATTTAGCAATATACAAAAATTATTATATTACCTCATGAACAAATAGAGTATATTCCAGGGATGAAAGGATGGCTTAATGTTCAAATATCAATCTATAGGGCTTCCCTGGTGGCGCAGTGGTTGCGAATCCACCTGCCAATGCAGGGGATACGGGTTCGTGTCCCGATCTGGGAAGATCCCACATGCCGCGGAGCGGCTGGGCCCGTGAGCCATGGCCGCTGAACCTGTGCGTCCGGAGCCTGTGCTCCGCAACGGGAGAGTCCGCCAACAGTGAGAGGCCCGCGTACCACCAAAAAAAAAAAAAAAAAAAAAAAAAAAATCTATCTATAAAGTCACCATATTAATAAGCTAAGAAAGAAAAATGATATCATATCAATTGATGCAGAATAAGAATTTCACAAAATTCAACCCTGATTCAGAATTTTTAAATCTCAGAAAAATAATAGTAGAGTGGAGTTCCTCATCTTGAAAAAAAAATTCATATACAACCTATAGCTAACATTATATTTAGTGGTGAAAGAGTTTTCTCCATAAGGTCAGGAACAAAGCAAAAATATTCACATCTACCACTCTTATTCAACACAGAGCTGGAAGCTCTAGCTGGTGCAATACAGCAAGAAAAATAAAAGCCATACAAATCATGAAGGAAGACATAACACACTCTATATTTCACATGACATGATTTCACATAGAAAACACCAAGAAATCTAAAAATCAAAACCAAAAAATACCTGGAACTAATAAGTCATTCATTAAGGTCATGGGATATGAGATAAATACACAAATACTAGTTGTATTTCTATATATTATCAGTGAACACATGGACCCTAAAATTAATAATATAATACCATTTACAATCACTCAAAAAAAAAAAAAAAGAAAAGAAACAGGTATAAATCTAACAAAACATGTGCAGAACTTGTATTCAGAAAACCACAAAATGATGATGAAAGAAATAAAAGAAGATTTTAATAAATGGAGAGACATACCATATTTATGGACTGGAAGACTGAACATAAGAAAAAATGTCAATTCTCCCAAACTTATACACAGGTTTAACACAGTTCCCGTTAAAATTCCAGAAAGATTTTTTTTTTGTAAAAATAGACAAGATTATTATGAAATTTATATGGAAAGGAACTAGAATAGCTAAAATAATCTTGAGAAAGAAAAATAAGGTGGGAGAATCTATCTACTGATTTCAGGACCTATTATATAGCTGCAGTAATCAAGACACATAAACGAATAGAACAGAATATAGAATCCAGAAATAGTCCAACAGAACTTTGCACAACTGATTTTCAACAGAGGTGTAATAGCAATTTAATGAAGGAAAGATAGCCTTTTTAAAAAACGATGTTATGCTGCAGACTGGCAGTAAATATTTGGAAATCACATATCCTACAAAGGACTGGTATCTAGAATAAATAAAGAACTCTCACAACTCTACAGTAAAAAAAAAAAAAATCCAGTTAGAATATAGGCAAAAGACAAAAAAATATTCATCAAAGAATATATACAGATGGCAAATAAGCACATGAAAAGTTGTTCAACATCATTTGCCATTGGGGAAATGCAAACACTGTTCCTTTCTGCCTCTTTATCTATTTTCCTGTCTCTGTAATTCTGTACTTGCACCATTTTAGGAATGTTAGTAATCTAAAATAAATATGAAAATAATTCAGTTTTAGGAGAGGAAATTCTATATGATTACTATCTATTTAACCCCATTTGGATTAAACAATATCCTAACAATAAAAAGGTCTTAAACTTATGCCTTTATCTTTTAGAAAAATTTTCTTCCTTGCATCTATCTACCTGAAAGTTGTGAAAAAAAGATTAGCTTCACCGACTTTAAACATAGGTTTCCCCTCATTTATCATGTAAAATCAGCCAAAAGAGAGGCCTATTGAGTGAGTAAATCACAATTCCTCCTTCAAAGTGATATCACTCCCAGAGGGAGATCAAGATGGCAGAGTAGGAAAACATGCAGCTCAACTCCCCCAAGAACACAGCAAAAATACACCTACATGTGGAGCAGTTCTCACTGAAAACAAACGAGACTAACAGAAAGACTCATACAACCGAGGTTGTAAGAAAGATCCACATGGCATTGGGTAGAAAGGGAAGAGAAGCAATCAAGTCAGGGCCTGCACCCCTGGGACGTGACAAAAAAGAGGCGGGGGATTATACAGGCTCAGAGATGCTCCCTGGGGAGTGGGTGGTTTGACCCATACATTGGATGCCTCAGCCTTGGGGCCCCACACCGGGAAGACTAGTTCCCTTCGCTGGTTTGAAAACCAGTGGGCCTGACACCGGAGCAGTAAGCTATCTAGACTCCTTTCAGAAGAGGGTGCATGCTTGCTTGCTCCCAAAACAAGACTGAGGAAGTAGACTGAAACTGCCCAGAACTTTGGCCAGTTTGACCGACCGAGCATGCCCCAGCTTGAGCTGAGTGCCTGGTCTGGCCCTGTTTGCTCCCTGACACAGCTCCACACTAGGGCAAGGGCTGCCGGCTCAGACATGACATGGCATCTGCATAGGGTGAGGGCGGCCACTGCTGGCGCTCATGGAGGCAGTGGATCAGGAGTGGTCTGGAACTATGACTATTGCCAGGATTGCCACAGCCCATGCCCTGACCCGTGCCAAGTGCCCGCTCCAGCCCCTCTTGCTCTGCAGTGCAGCTCCACACTAGGGCAAGGGCTACCACGGCCAACGGGAATATGCAGTTGTGGGGACTGAAGCCAGCTCGGACCTGGCATAATCTCTGAACAGGGAGAGGGCAGCCACTGCTGACTCTCATGGAGGCAGAGGATTGGGAGTGGTGCAGAACTCTGACTCGTGCCTGTGCTCTGACACATGCTGAGCACACACTCCAGAACCTCTTGCTCCAGCACTGTTCCTCTCTGTGGCAAGAGTGTCAGTGCTGAGAGGAAGGAGAGAACACACACATAGAGAGAATGGAGCCAGCTCAGACCTGAACCCTCAGAGCTTCTGCTACAGCAACTTGGGACCCACCTCCACCCTCAGAAGCGTGGTATTGTCCACTGAGCAGAGGAGAATCCTGGCTAACACCTGGCTCTCTCTAGCCCCTCCATCTCCAGCCCCACCTCCTACCAAGGTGATAGCTGCTGGCACACCCTGAGGGAAGACATGACTTGTGCTCACTTTCAGACCCAGCTCAACCATCAAAGCTAGTGGGCACATGCAGACTGTCTACACTCTTACACAAGGACACCAACCACTTTGAAGACTGGGATAGGTAACTGTTTCATCTAATTTCATAGAGACAGAGAAGTTTAAGCAAAATGAGAAGACACAGGAATTTGTTTCAAACAAAAGAACAAGAGAAAACCCCAGAAATACAACCTAATGAAACAAATAATTTACCAGATAAAGAGTTTAAAGCATTAGTAATAAGAATGCTAACTGAATTAGGGAAAAGAATCACAGTGAGAATTTTGTAAGAAACTAGAAAATATAAAAAAGAACCAGTCAGACTGAAGAATACAATAACTGAAATGGAAAACACACTAGAAGGAGTTAACAGACTAGGTGATACAGAAAAACACATAAATGTTCTGGAAGATAGAATACAGTAAGTCCTCTACATACAAACCTTCAAGTTGTGAACTTTCAAAGATGAGAATATGCATTCATATGTCCAGTCACGTAAGTTAGTTCACGTGTCTGGTGTACATTGTCACGTGTGTGCATCCTCTACAAGTGGTTGTGCTTTTGTGTTCTTTATTGTACTGTATAGAGTACAGTAGTACGGTACCTTTATTTCAAGCCCAGGATGTCCAGAAGCAAGCATAAAAGCAGCAGTATATAGCTGATTGTGTTAGTTGGGTGCCTAGGCTAATTTTGTTGGACTTATGAACAAATTGGACTTACAAATGTGCTCTCGGAACAGAACTCTTTTGTATGTAGGGGAATTGCTGTAATGGAAATCACCCAATCAGAACAGCAAAAAGAAAAACAATGGGGTCAAAATTGTATTTGATGAAATCATAGCTGAAAACTCTGCAAACCTGAAGAAGGAGACAGACAGCCAGGTACAGGAGGCACAGAGGGTCCCAAAGAAGATAACCCAAACAGACTCACACCAAGACACATGATAATTAAAATGGCAAAATTTAAAGATAAAGAGAGATATCCGTGAATGAATCAATGTGATATACAACATTTAAAAAAGGAGGGATAAAAAAATCACATGATCATTTCAATAGATGCAGAAAAAGCATTTGACAAAATTCAACATCGATTCATGATAAAAACTGTCATCAAAGTGGATACAGAGGGAACATATCTCAACATAATAGAGGCCGTTTATGACAAACCCACAGCTAACATCATACTCAACAGTGAAGAGCTGAAAGCCTTTCCTCTAAAATCAGGAACAAGAAGGATGCCCACTATCACAACTTCTATTTAACGTTAATACTGGAAGTTCTAGCCAAAGCAATCACACAAGAAACAAAAGGAATCCAAATTGGAAGGGAAGAAGTAAAACTGTCAATATTTGCAAATGACACGATACTATATATAGAAAACCCTAAAGTCTCCACAAAAAAACTCTTAGAACTAATAAATGAATGCAGCAAGGTTGCAGGATACAAGATTAAAATACAGAAATCTGTCGCTCTTTTACACACTAATAATGAACTATCAGAAAGAGACAGCAAGAAAACAATCCTGTTTAAAATTTCATCGAAAAGAATAAAATACCTAGGAAAAAACTTAACCAAGGAAGTAAAAGACCTATACTTTGAAAAATATAAAACATTCGTGAAGGAAACTGAAGATGATACAAAGAAATGTTAAGGTATCCCATGTTCATGGGCTGGAAGAATGAATATTTTTAAAATGTCCATACTACCCAAAGAAATCTATAGATTTAATGTGATTCTACCAAAATACCCATGACATTTTTCAAAGAATTAGAACAAGTAATCCTAAAATTTATATAAAACCACAAAAGACCACAAATAGCCAAAGCAATCTTGAGAAAAAAGAACAAAGCTGGAGGTATCATGCTCTCTGACTTCAGACTATACTACAAAGGTACAGTAATCAAAACAGTACAGTACTGGCACAAAAACAGACACATAGATTAATAGAACAGAATACAGAGTCCGGAAATAAATGCACACACCTATGGTCAATTAACCTATGAGAAAGCAGGCAAGAATATACAATGGAGAAAAGACAGTCTCTTCAATAAGTGGTGCTGGGAAAACTGGACAGCTACATGTAAAACAATGAGATTACAACATTTCCTCAAGTCATATACACAAATAAACTCAAAATGGATTAAAGATCTAAATGTAAGACCTGAAACCATAAAATTCCTGTAAGAAAACATAGGTGGAACACTCTTTGACATAAATTATAGCAATATTTTTTTGATCTGTCTTCTAAGGCAAAGGAAATAAAAGCAAAAATAAACAAAAGGGAC
This sequence comes from Lagenorhynchus albirostris, assembly GCF_949774975.1. Classification (NCBI taxonomy): domain Eukaryota; kingdom Metazoa; phylum Chordata; class Mammalia; order Artiodactyla; family Delphinidae; genus Lagenorhynchus; species Lagenorhynchus albirostris. The sequence continues at coordinate 81,455,823 of NC_083095.1, forward strand.
CCAATTAACCATAAAAGCTTTTTCACATTAAAGAAAACCATCAACAAAACTAGAAGACAACATACTGAATGGGAGAAAAAATTTGCAAATAATATGACCAATAAGGAGTTAATATCCACAATATATAAACAGCTCATACAACTCAGTATTAGAAAAACAAACAACCTGATTGACAAAAAGAGGGAGAAGACCTGAATAGGCATTTTTTCTACAGAATATATACAGATGGCCAATAGGCACATGAAAAGATGCTCCATGTCACTAATCATCAGAGAAATGCAAATCAAAACTGCAATGAGATATCACTTCACATCTGTCAGAATGGCTATCATCAAAAAGACCACAAATAACAAATGTTGGTGAGGATGTGGAGAAAAGGGGACCTTAACACACTGTTGGTGGGAATGAAGATTGATGCAGCCGCTATGGATGGAGGTTCCTTAAAAAAAAAAAAAAAACAGAACTATCATATAATCCATTCCTGGGCATATATACAAAAAAACCTGAAAATACTAACTGAAAAAGATACATGCACCCTGATGTTCATAGCAGCATTATTTACAATAGCCAAGACATAAAAGCAACCTCAATGTCCATCGACAGATGAATGGATAAAAAAGATGTGGCATGTGTGTGTGTGTGTGTGTATGTGTGCGTGTATACACACACAATGGAATATTACTCAGCCATGAAACAGAATGAAATTCTGTCATTTGAAACAACATGGATGGACACAGAATGTATTATGCTTAGTGAAATAAGCATAGTGAGCAGAGAAAGACAAATACTGTATATTATCCCTTATATCTGAAATTTAAAAAATAAACAAATGAATATAACAAAACAGAAACAAACTCACAGATACAAGATCAACTAGTGGTTACCAGTGGGGTGAGAGAAGGGGCAAGGGGCAAGATAGGGTTGGGAATTAAGAAGTACAAACTACTATGTATAAAATAAATATGCTACAAGGATATATTGTACAGCACAGGAATACAACCAATATTTTATAATAACTTTAACTGGAGTATAATCTATAGAAATATTGAATCGCCATGCTGTATACCTGAAACTAATATAATATTGTAAATCAACTTATACTTCAATTAAAAAATACAGTGTCATGAAAATGAAAACTCCCAAATACTTTACCTACAATATTAATTGTAACTGAAATCAATTTAGGAGCTTAATAACTCTGCAATATGTGTAAACAATCTAACTAAATGCCTTGGGTTTATTCTTCCAGGATTATTATTGGCATATAATTCATCTGATGAATTAAAAGAGGTCTAAACTGAAATATATACATTGTTCAAGACTGAAAAATTCTAAATTAAAACACACACTCACAAAACAAAGTGATATCACCCCCTTGTCTGTAGTTTATAAGATTCTTTGACAGCAAAAGCACTCAAAAATAATAAGAAATTCCTTACATTTACATATATCTTAAATTTTGGACATATTTAATTTTGACAGTCTAGATTAGAGAGGATACAGCAAAAATAAAGGCAGAATGAAGGCACCTGGCTTGGAAAGGCTTAAATTCCACGAGCTGGAACCTGATGGGTTAGTTAATGACGTGGCCTTGGAAGTGAGCACTGAGAAAATGATTCCTGTGTGAAGGATTTTTAGGTAGCAGGCTTTAAGGGAGTTGAATTTTTCTTCATTACATGTCTTTGCTTTTATTTCCTTCTATTTTAATCTCCAAATCTTTTCCAGAACAATTTTCTTTATTAAACTCAATTTACTAAAAATGTGTTTTCCTGAGTACCTCCTGAATACTAGGTATGCTGCTATATGTATTTTACTCTTCACAATAACCCAGTAAGGTAAGTGTTATCATTATTTTACAAATGAGCAAATGGAGACTCCACGTAAACTGCCCCAAGTTGCACAGTTAGAAATTGTTAGAATTAATCTTTTTCAGATTCCAAAGTGCACATTAACGACAACAGCAAAAATAAATTTGTTTGAGCAGTAAACGCGCAATTGGTTTTCTATCATCATAGAGTGTCCAAGAAACTCTCCTTGAACTCAGATGCAAAGACCGAAGTTATTGCTCTTACTACCAAAGGAATATAAGAGTGGCCTAATTCCAGGGACAACATCACTCACTGTACCACACTCTATCCAACATAGACCCACTACTCTCTCCTCTCTTTCCCAGTTCCTGCAGTTAATTCCTCCACAGCCTGTGGTCATTTCCTCAAGGATGTCTTCCTTGACCTCTGAGTACCCCACACTTCCCCTTTACCTTATCATGATTGTAATTCAATTATTAATAATACCCTGTATCTTCCCAACTACAGTGTCACCTCTTTGGTTTGTCTTCTTCACTGCTGTGTCCTAAACTCCTAGAGTACTCAAGAGAAGTTGAAGTAAACTGTAACTATGTGAGGTGATGGATGTGTTAACTAACCGTATTGTGATAATCATTTTGCAATATATACCTATATAGCAAATCATTACACTGTACACTTTAAACTTACACAGTGTTATGTGTCGATTATACCTCAGTAAAGCTAGAAGATAAAAAGAGAAGTTGAAGTAATTTTTGTTGGATGAATGGAGGAATTTGTTTGAATTATACCATCTGCTCAAACATAGTTTTATTTATAGCCACTTTTGATTTACTGTATTTGTAGTAGAAGGTATATACAATCTTAAAAGACACATAATTATTTGAGCATACTTGTATTTTTATCAAACTTGATTGCAGGTATACCTCTCTCTGAACTCTCACTACTTCCCTCCCTCTCTTTCTCTTTTTTCTATTTTGTTTCTCTCTCTCCATCTGTCTGCCTACTATTACTCCTTATAGTTGGATTATTGAATACTTGAAAGCTAGCTGGGCAAAAGGAAAGAGAGAACGCCAATTTAATTCCAAAAGTAGATTAATTCACTCTATAAATAGCTGAGCTATAAATGTGCATTGTATGTTCAAAATTCAGAGCTCACCAAAAATTTCCTCTGGTCTAAGCAGTCATAATAAAGATATATTTTGCATAATTGTATATATAATATAGGAAAATGTATCTTCTGCTCTTTACCTACCCCCCTTTTCAAGTCTCCCACTCTAGGCAGGAGAGGAGTAAAGACAGATAGAAGCAATAGGATCTGATGTTATTGTTGTGCATAAAAGTCTATCTGAGTATAAAGTATGGGTTTTATTCTCCACAAAGGCTCAACCTTAGTTTTGAGGTTGAGTTCTGTATATTTGAACATGCCATGTATGGATGAGTATGAGTTCTTTCCTAGACCAGCTCACCATCACTTAATGTGAACTTTAAATCAAGTCTCGTGGTACAGGTTGGTTATTTGCAGTATATTACAGACCTGCATTGATTAATTTCACATCTGGGGGTCAGAGTCGACCCGTTCAATCTTACGAACGCTGTACATAACATGACTACTGCAGCCAGACTTAAAACATGCAATCTTCTTTTCAATTCTAATTTTAATATTTTGTAATAGGCTATATGCGTCTCATTTGTATTTATAAATGAGATCCGTATGAGCTGGAAATAAAACTGCAAGCACATGTTAATCATACATGCAGGACTCTAGTACTGAGCATAAATATATGTTCACCTATGTCTGTGAACCAAAAAGAAAAAAAAAAATACAAGGATATGGAGGGTCAGAGTTTCAGGCTACTCACCTCTCTTATGATTTGAACTGAGATTAAATATACTTAGGATAATTTACAGTAGATGGATTCTAAATTTAAGTTACATAAGCAAGTTTTAACAGTAAATAAATTATTTTTAACCCAGGGACAAGTATATTTTTATTTTAAAAAAGAAAGACTGCAAATTGTTTCTACTTAACAGGCAAATATATACTCCCTCTTTGGGCTCCTAGGTCACAAAAGGTGGTTATCCTGTCACTACGGCTGATGTCTGAAAAGTGTGACATGCATTTAGTTGTCAGTTCCTATCAGCAGCATTCAGGAATCAACACTACATCAGCAGCAAGACACACCATTTTATGCTCTTTTTGAAGATAATTAGAGTTCCCTTTTGTTGCAAATAAGATGTAAAACAGCTATAACTGCTGGAGAACGTGATTAAAGTAACCTCTATAGAACCCCATTATTCTAGACAGATTCCTTCAGATGCATAATTTTCCCATTTTAAGAAAACATAATGCATGCATATAAAATTCAAATTGTCGAGACACCTCTAACAAAAATTAGTACTCTATTAAGGCATTCTTAGTAGCTGGTTAACATGTAAAACTCTTTAAGTGTATTTTAACATAATCATGAAATAATAGTATGTGTCACAAAAGGTAAACATTTTACAGTGAGAGGATTCTTCAGACAAGATCCATGTATTTAATTTTTTTTTTTACTTACAAAATTTTTGACAGATAATGTGTGAAAAGTTGTATCCCAAACATCCCAAAACCATTGAAGTAAGCATGCAGACTTTCAACATCGTGTGCTTCAATTCTAAGATAGGTGGTTGTACATACAAACTAACACACGCACACTCGTGTGCACACACACACATACCTTATTTGTTTAGGCACTTAAATGTCATTTATTTGCAACACTAACACTCCAAGTATCATTTTTAGCAGGTACTCTGCAAAAGCCAAATATATCTAATTCAAATAAAGTAGCAGATGTGCACCAATATCATATCATAGTTTTTTCTTAATAATTGCTTTTAAAAATATACAATTTTCCAAATCCTACAGTAAAACATGGCTTTAAAATAGAGTTTTAAAAATACCTCTCATCTCTCATTGCAGGTCTTATCCTTTACAAATACACTCTAGGACAGACACAGCCATCTAAGAGAACCAGTGTCCTGCAAAATAACTCAGTGCCTACTTGTCCATGGGGTGTTTCATTTATTTAACAAAATATAAATGCTGCTTGAAAAACATATGTAAAGTGGTGATTAGTAAATTCCACCAAGACTGCCCATACATTGACCATAACTTTTGCAGAATGGTTATAATTATAAAATCAAATTCTTGGTTGACTCTGCTGGGAACCTCAACATCTAGTGAAAATGTTATTAAAGAAGCTTACAAATGAATAATCATTCTCAACAACTCACAGCAGCCTTCACAGCATGAAAGTGGGAAAAATGAGGAAAGTTTTAAGGTGGGGAACTGATTAGGATGACAACAGTCTCTGTCTAGAGTATGTACTGTGCAAGTCTTCTCAGGAGAAAAAATTTTCACCTGAAAAGAGACAGCATTATGAACAGTGTAGAACTGTGGATTGCAGGACACTGATCTTATTAAGAACTAATGCTAATTTGCACACTGTCTCCTGCTGAACTGGAAGCAAGTTTACCACTGGGTTTGTTAATTTACCCGGGACACCATTATCTTTGGTTGGACTTAATGTATCAGAGTAGAGGTCATTAACTGCTGGGCTCATGATTATCCAGCATGAATTACCGACAGGATGACCAAAATAGATTTGTACTCCGACTTCATTTCTCTAGATGCAATTTTTTTCTTCAGCTGTTACTTAATTTCTATCTCAAAACACTAATTATTATATTATATGTATGTTTATGTGTATATTCATGTGCTTTTTGTGGAGAAGAGTACAAGTACCAATGTTCACAATAGAAGTTGCCGTTTTGATTTGGCTTCCTAGCATTTCAGACTAGTAATGCAATTTGTATATAAATAAAGGATACAGCTTTCTCTTGCTGAGGTTGCAAAGAAAGAAAGGTATGGTCATGTGGGAATTTTTAATCATAATAAAATACATAATTGTTATGGGAGCTTTCCATAGTCCATTAGAGTTTGCATTGACTTGGACTGTTAAATATTCAAAGTGAAGTCGCCCTGAATCTGCTCTCTCTACTTTTGCAGACATTTTATTTCAACCATCTATCAATCACAGCTCTAAAACTTGTGTTCTATCCCAAGTAAATACTTTGTTGAAAGAAAAACCCTACAAAATCCCACTGGTGCTTTCATTTTAGCTTACAGTTCAATAAAATCACTATGCAGATTCATAAAAAGAAATCTTAGAACTAAAAGTTAAATAGGAAAGTGCATTCTTAAAAATATTTGTGGTTTCTGGTTAAATAAACACATTTTCATAAGCCTGCATGTTCAATCTATTTTATATAAATGGAACAAATCAACCAAAAATTCATTTACAATTTTTGTAGTCTGTACGAGCCCATTTCTAATAGCAGGGAACACTTGTGTCTCTGCATGATATCTGTTGAAAGAGGTGAATTTTCATTTATTTAATGCAAATATTCATGCAAGGTAAACTCTTCAGGCATATATGAAGCATGCTTTGTGGCAGCTATGTGGCAATAGGAAAATAACATGACATAATTGTACAATAAATGGAGAGCTGCCACCTCAAAATTACCTGAAGCACAGCATCGTGAATAAAGAGAAGAATACAGGAAGTCTGAGGTGTTTTGTGCTAGTTTCTAAGCTACTCTGCTTACCAATGATTTAATCCTGATCGTATATAGCTGGACATTTATGACAATCTCATCTTTAGAACTGCAAAATTATTAAGATTTTTTTAAAGCGTTGAATAATGAAAAGTGCATTGTTAGTTGATGCTAAAGCTTTCAACTATACAATACACATTTAGCTAACAAAGTAAGAAGGCAAAAGGGGTAAAGATGTTAGTTTCAGACTTACTGCATATAAAGAGTTGAGCTTTTGTATCTATTACCTGAGGAGGCATTGTCCAGACTCATAATTTAATCACATTATTTTCCAGGTAAAATTAAATATCAACCTCTAAAGCAGAAGTATGATTTTATATTTTCCATTGAAAATTAGTGTTGACACAATGACCCAGAAGTCACTCAACACATCACAATATATTCTGTCACCTGGTTTTAAAATAACCTTTGATGATGGGGTTTTCAGCATAACAGAGTTTTCTCTATTACAGGATGGTAAGCAGTTTTACTGATAGAGTATATACAAATATTTATTAGAAAATAATGTTTTCAAGTTGATGGAATGATATGTTTTTGTTTTATTCTGGGGCTTGCTCTGTTTCAGACTATTCATAGTGATGACTGACGGCCCCAAGTCTAAACTGGCTTTCACATATTCCTTTTCAAGCTCAGCTTTAAATACTTTCTAACAAATTAAATTTGGAGCTTCACTGGACAGGAATCTGTTCTAGATTTAGGCAGCATCATGTTTAGAATAACATGGAAGTGCAACCCACAAATAAACCAACTTCTAAAATGCACTTCTGAATATCCTCAAGTATTAGTAAGGAAAACAAAGTTTGAAATTATTCATTTTAAAAGGCAACCTCTGCGTTTATTTTTTGTACATTTTTTGATGATGATCATTCTGACCAGTGTGATGTGATACCTCACTGTCGTTTTGATTTGCATCTCTCTAATAATTTAGTCACGTTGAGCATCTTTGCACGTGCTTTTTGGCCATCTGTATGTCTTCTTTGGAGAAATGTCTATTAAGATCTTCTGCCCATTTTTTTATTGGGTTTTTTTTTTTTTGATATTGACCTGCATGAGCTGTTTGTATATTTTGGAGAGCAATCCCTTGTCGGTTGCTTCATTTGCAAATATTTTCTCCCATTCTGAGGGCTGTATTTTTGCTTTGTTTATGGTTTCCTTTCCTGTGCAAAAGCTTTTAAGTTTAATTAGAGCCCATTTGTTTATTTTTGTTTTTACTTTCATTATTCTAGGAAGTGGATCAAAAAAGATCTTGCTGCGATTTATGTCAAAGAGTGTTCTGCAAATGCTGGACAGGTTGTGGAGAAAACAGAACCCTGCTACACTGGCGGGAATGTAAATTGGTACAGCCATTATGGAAACAGTATGGAGGTTCCTCAGAAAACTAAAAATAGAATTACCATATGATCCAGCAATCCCACTCCTGGGCATATATGTGGAGAAAAATATGGTTTGAAAGGATACATGCACCCCAATGTTCATTGCAGCACTATTTATAATAGCCAGGACATGGAAGCAACCTAAATGTCCATCAACAGAGGAATGGATAAAGAAGATGTGGTACATATATACAATGGAATATTACTCAGCCATTAAAAAAGAACAAAATAATGCCATTTGCAGCAACATGAATGGACCTAGAGATTGTCATACTGAGTGAAGTAATCAGATACAGTAATCAGATACATACAAGTATTATATGATATCACTTATACGTGGAACATTTTTAAAAGGGTACAAATGAACTTATTTACAAAACAGAAGTAGAGTCAATAATGTAAAAAACAAACTTATGGCTACCAGGGGATGGCGGGGGGAGGGATAAATTTGGAGATTGGGATTGACATATACACACTACTATATATAAAATAGATAACTAATAAGAACCTGCTGTATAGGACTTCCCTGGTGGCACAGTGGTTAAGAATATGCCTGCCAGTACAGGGGACACGGGTTCGATCCCTGGTCTGGGAAGATCCCACATGCCGTGGAGCAACTAAGCTCGTGTGCCACAACTACTGAGTCTGCACTCTAGAGCCCGCAAGCCACAACTACTGAGCCCACGCGCCACAACTACTTAAGCCTCTGTGCCTAGAGCCTGTGCTCCGCAGCAAGAGAAGCCACTGCAATGAAAAGCCCACGCACTGCAACGAAGAGTAGCCCCTGCTCACTGCAACTAGAGAAAGCCCATACAGAGCAACAGACCCAACGCAGCCAAAAACAAAAATAAATAAATAAATTTATTTAAAAAAACCCCAAAAAACCTGCTGTATAGCACAGGGAACTCTACTCAATACTCTGTAATGGCCGATATAGGAAAAGAATCTAAAAAAATAGAGTGGATATATGTATATGTGTAACTGATTCACTTTGCTGTACACCTGAAACTAACACAACACTGTAAATCAACTATACTCCCGTAAAAATTAAAAAAAAAAAAAAAAGTGCTACCTCTGTTACACTAACTAGTGGGGAATCAATACAAAGAACCAGATTTTAACGCACTAACCATCCTCCTAAATTAGAAGCATTATTGCTATAATTCATATAATTTATTGATTAAAAATATTATTGGAATAATTATATTGTTCCTTACCATAATATTCTAAAATCCAAATACTCTGTTCTTAAAAATCTAATCTCAACTGAGTATTTTAAGAAAAAAGAATATTATGTTGTGTATGTGTTGATAAGTCTATAATTGATCTGAATTAAATCCTGGTGGGATGAAACTTCAGAAAGAAACTAATTTCTCATTCATTCTCTCTCTCCTCTCTTCCTTCCTCTATGCCCCCCTCCCTCCCCACATATAACCTCACTATTAAGTGTGTCTTAGTTCAGATATTCATATACTTTTCATTTCTCAACTGGACAGCATCCTCCTAACTGGTCTTCAGTGTCTTTAATCTAAAACGATGCTGGAGTAGTCATTTTAAAACACAAATTTGATCTTGTAAGTCTGGTTTAAAAACACTCAGCAACTCTTCACAGCTTTCAGGATAAAGTTAAAACTTCAGAGTTCAGCACACAGAACTGTCCCCACATGGCCACTGCCAACCTTAACCTCATGATTTGTTACTCCAAGTGGTCTCCTGAAACAGCATGTCGTTTCATATTTCTGATTTTCACAAATGGTGCTTTTCTCTCGCCAAATCTTACTTGCCCTCAAAATGCCAGTGATAGTGCCACCATTAGTTTATTTCTCTCCCTACCCCTAAAGGACAATGACCTTGAATTCTTTGCCCAGCATAGGTCCTAGAACATACCATACGGTTAATATCTGTTTGTTGAATAAATAAATGAATGAATGGTATATAAATATTCTCTACTGCCTTAAGAACAGCAAACCAAATACAATAGAGTCCTTTTTATCTTATAAAACTGAAATCAGTGATTCTGTGGCTAAAGAAAGAAGTCAGTTCAACTGGAGTCACACAAACAAAAAAATGCAGTCTCCATGATTACCAGTTTAAACTGAATAAAACATTTAATGACAACTGTGCATTAATATCAGGGAAAAATCTAGTTGAAAAACTACTTTTTTTCTGTGCTTTACAGTTGTTTTGCCCTTAAATATCTTGATAGTGATTTTGTAGTGACTTGCTTTGTTGAGTCTTCAAAGCATTCAACTTAGAAACAACAGCTCTCTTCTCTTATTTTTAGTTCATTAGTTTAAATAATATTTGATTAAATTATTTAATTACAAGAACAAGCACAACTGACATAATCAGATTTGGGAGGAAACACAACTGGCTCTTGGCAAACATACAACTCAACCAATGGGAGAACTATGTCAACATACTTGCCATAAGAGTTTGGAAGTGGGTGATATCAGTCAGTTTTGTGAAAGGTGTGGAGAGAATCAGTCCAGAGGTAGGTGATTATGTGGAATTACAATAAGAGGGCTTTTTCTATAATATAATTTTTTGCTATTTATTCTAAGATTCTGCAGTGTCTTTGAAGTCAGTTTTCTGACCATGAATTCTCAATGAACAGAAGCAAATCTAGATGTGACAGGCACAGGAGACTAAGCTGAACTGATTTTTGACTCCAGAATAGAGCCTGGACATCTCTCCCTTTTAATGTCTGATATTTACAAATTCTTTCCTCTAAACAGTAGAATACAGAAAAATGAGGAACTTAGTTTCTGGTAGGTTTAAATTTTCTCCTTAGCTCTTTCAATTTGAATGGACTGTAATGATGAAGATTAATAATCAAGAACTCACTTGGTTACTGACTTCTGCATTATGGCAAACCAAAGAACTCACGAAATAATGTTGTTTTCATTTAGGGGGAAACGGGAATGCCTTTTAAAATCTTTATGTTAAACTGAACCATTTTTAACCAGGATGACCTAATTACATAGCTCAAAATAACAGCAATTCAGAAGTCAATGTACCAATTACAACTATAGAACACCGAGAACATCCTATAGGTGAGGTAGAAAACACACTTTTTTGTCGTAGGGTCATCACAAATTCATGGAAAACTAAACCTCCCAGAAAAACAAGGAGAGGGGTTGGTGGTGGGGGAGGGGAGGGACTGTGTTCTCTCCAGCAGAGGAAATAGAGGGAATGGATGTGAGGCAGCCAGACATTTCTAGTAATTTCAACAATACCTTAGGTAAGCAGTTCCCTAAGTAATCTGTACAGATTGATTTTTAAAAATTGGCAGACTACTTTTGAAATAAGAAGCCTATTTCTTACTACTGTCACTCAATCTCAAGGTGGTAGATAGAGTCTTAGACATTTTCTTCTTCTATTGTTGGGCATGCTCTGTCCATAAGCAATAGCTCCCCTGAATCTGCCTACTTGGGAGATTCATGAAGGATAAATGTTGTTTCTAATTTTCTATAATGCATACAAATGTGCATATTAGAGTATGTCATATATATATATTTCTTAATATATTACATCCGCTATAATATCTTTTATCCCAGAAAGTATAAATATCCTAAAGACGACAACATATCAGGTGCCATCAATACGTCCAAATTAGTTGGGGCTCCTAAGTCCACCAACACCATCAAACCATTATTCTGTGACTCTCTGCTTTGGAATTTGTCACCCGTGACCTAATATCCTCTTTTCGCATGATTCCACAAAACTACTACATTGGGAATCATTTGCTTCTTGAAATAAATGTCTTCAAATTTTCCTTTTGGGCTTCCTTGGTGGCGTGGTTGAGGGTCCGCCTGCCGATGCAGGGGACGCGGGTTCGTGCCCCGGTCCGGGAAGATCCCACATGCCGCGGAGCGGCTGGGTCCGTGAGCCATGGGCGCTGAGCCTGCGCGTCCGGAGCCTGCGCTCCGCAGCGGGAGAGGCCACAACAGCGAGAGGGCCGCGTACCGCAAAAAAAAAAAATTTTACTTTTGCCATAGTCACTCTCTGATGAGGATTACTGTCCTCCCCGTGAAGAAAGTGCCTTGCTTACAGATTAAACTCTGTAATTTCATTTACAGAGCTTGCAAAGAATGGCTTTTCCTTTAATCCTGTATTGCATGCAGGGAATTGCAGGTGGGTGTTTTTAGATAGTAGCTGGCATTTTGAGTACAGTTTTGTCAAGCCCCAGTGAGGTAGGGTATCTGGAGGAAAAGCAGTTTTCTTTGAAACACAGTTATTGGTCTCATCACAGGCTGTACCTACAGTGTGCTGATGGGCTGTGGACCCTGATACAGAGGCCTCCCACCACTTTCCTCTTTTTTCCCTTCTTAAAGATTGCTGTTTCATCAAACCTCACTTTTGACTCTCAGGCTTAGATAGTTGACCCTTCACTGTTCCCTCTCTTACCCATCATGTTATTTTCAGTCTTACAACGGGAAACACCTGGAAGACATTAGCATGGTGGTTAACAATAGAGAGAGAGGTCAAGAGCTGATTCTAGATGAGATCAGAAACAAGAGTTTGGAGGAAAAAAAGGAGTGTGCAGAGGACAAAAGAAGAGAAGGGAGGAAGGAAAGGGCACATCTGAACACTAGTGCTCTTTATCTTCCCCCACCCCCCCCCAACTTCCCTATTTGATCTAGCCACTCTCTCCTTTCATCTCACCTCCACCCACTTCCCACCACTCTCCATCTCCAAACAACAGGGCTTACAGACAAGATGTGGAGTCATAGCTTCTCCAGCCAGCTCCCCTGACAGCCTTGATTCAAGGACAGGCACTTGGCATCAGAAATGATAGTGACCACAACCACTAAGATGCAAGACTCAACACCAGACGCTTTCCTGGAAATCCACCACCCCTCCAATTACCCGTCACAGAAGCAGCTGCACTGGGTAGAGAAAGCAGGGAAAACACGCTCTCAGCCAGGCACAGGCCTCAAACTATAGGCCAAGAAACCACCATAGGAAGCTACATAGACCTCCAATACCACAAGCACCAGGAAGCGTTCACCACACGTGACAGCATCCCAGCAAAGGGGCTGATAGGGTTGGATTCCAATCTCTTTGTGGTCATTGGCAAGGTGAAGCATCAACCCAAGGGCGCTGTCATTTCCTATAAGCTGCCAAACCACCAAAATTTGTCTGGCTTTGAGTCACTGACCTGACAAGAATTGGAGATGCTAACTTGACTTTCCTCGCTTTCAAAGAAATGATGTATCCCAGATGTGTGTGTAAAGAATGACCAGAAAAATGAATAGTTTAAAAACTTAAACTCAAACAAAATATAACATTGTGACAAAAGAGGATTAGGAAGGGGAGAGGTATTATTGTTATGAAATATGCACCAAACTGTGTAGGCACACGGGGAGTCTCCCCCACTATATGAGATTTGGCACTAAAAGGGACAGAAACGTTGTCACTGCTCATCACGGAAAAATGTCAGAACTCAAGCCAAACAATGCATCCGTAGATTGCTGCACCCGTCAGTGACAGCATCCCCTCCCTCAGGAGGTGTCCACTACCTGTGGAGGAAGCCCCAGCAGCTGGGCAGGATGTTTGTCCAGGAGGACTGAAAAGGAGGGTGGTGACTATTTTGAAGTCAGAGGAGGATGAACAGAAAGAAAATCACCTCAACCTTGCCCCTAACACACACACTCTCTCTCTCTCTCTCTCTCCCATTTAGTTCTTTTCCTGTTGAGCTGTTCTCAACCTCCCTCTCCCCACCTTCTGCCACCCCTCCCTGGAGGAATTTCACTGTACACAAATGAGGAGTTATTAAACAAATGAATTGGCTCCAGACACCGTCACTAAATTGGGTATAAGTACCCACTTTTCTGACCCCATTCTGCATTTACGTAAGGAAGAACAGGCTTAATTGCCCCAATGCCACGGCTATGTTGACATATTTCCAAATGATTACATAACTTCCCCACATCCTTCGCTGGGAAGGAGTGTTTATCAAAAGCGTGGAAGCTGACAGGATGGCATTATTAGCACGGCTCAGAGCCGATCGCACTGCCGATTTGTTGAGGATGATTTTAACTCTAGTCACTTATAGACGGGATGTTTCCTGACACATTGCCCTCACGAAGGAAGACTACATAATAAAGGCATGCAAATGGAATGATGGAGGGATTACAGCGACAGGAGCTACAGTGGGGGAGTCGGGACACGGTCCGAAATTATTGAGGGCTAACGATGAAAACATAATTTGGGGTTCACCTCCATTTGGGATTGTCTATTTAAGATGCATAGGTGAAACTGGTGAATCAGGAGACTGAATTCCAATGACATTTCCTCTGGAGGCAGGGAAAATAATTTCAATGCAACTAAACAGCTATGGGAGAGAGAGGGAGGATTTCTGTGATTGCCAATCCTGACAGAGTTCAAAGCCCTAGGAAGGGGGCCTGTATCCTTCATACACAGAGGCACAGAATGTGTGTATCCATCCGCGATATAGCCTGCCTTCCAGTAATGTTGCATCAGTGTAAATATACATAATCAGAAATGACTCTCAAAAAAAGCACTAATACCTAATTTGTCCAGGTGAGACTGGACCACGTAGAACGTGGCTTATCTGTCAGGTGAAGCAAGTTTTTCTTTCACTGCCTTCTTAACGACTGATTTGGCCAAATCCAAAGAGCTTCTTTGTGGCCTCGCAACAGTGCTTCGGCTGGAGTATTGAGGGTGTGAGGCCTGCAAGCAGGGTGGGGATGCATTTGCAGTACAGTCTCCCTGACCAGAGCATCAGATGCACCACACAGGTGATGGCGGGTAGTTGGCTAAGAGAGTGGTGCCTGAAAGAACCAAGGTGAGACGAGCTCTTTGCCGCTCAGTCTCACCTACGGGGGCCACAAATAGATTCGACTGAATCTGCCATAATCACGTTGAGAAGAGTCTACAGATCCCATGGCAGTGTTGGCATTTGGGCTAGCGCTTTCCACCCGAGTCCAAGCCAACTGGCCTCCAGGACAGCAACTGCTCCCACATTCAGTGTTTACCTCTCTTCTGTGTCATCTCCAGCTTTTGATTCCTTTGCCAAAAGGTCTATTTATTGCCTGTTTCTTTCTTACCTCCTCCTCCCATTCATTCTGTTCCATTCTGCCTCCTTAGAAGAAAAGGAAGATAAAGGGAAAGATTTCCAGACTCTTTGATTGAAGAATATGATCCTGAAGACAAGGGTTGTGTTGCTCTGTAATCCACAGCAGGGAGCCTAGAACTGGCTGGTGGTCTCCAGGCTGGCTAAGGAACAGGCCAGGTCTGTTGGCAATTGTTCTGGTGGCATCTTGGTCATTTTTCACCATGTAGTACTAATTGCTACTTCTATTTCAGATTTGCATTAATATTATTTTTCTAAAGAACCCAAAGCACCTTTGTAAAAAAAAATTTAAGATTTTTTTTTAATGATCATCAACTTTAAAAGCCATGCAATTGTCAAAGAACAGGAATATTCAGTTATAAAAGGAAGAATAAATAGCTTATAAACATAGGAAAAGACACTTTAGCATTCACCATAAAGATATGAAAATTAAAACACAGTACTGAGATATTATTTTTCATATATTGAGATGGTAAATAACTATAGCAAAATTAATAGCACACAGAATTGGTGTGGGTATGGGGAAACTGACACTCCCATACAATGTTAATTGAAGAATAAAGTGGTATAATGTATTGGAGGTCAACTTGGCAACACAGATACATTTTGGAGCATATCTGTTTTTTAATTAATACACTTTAGTTTTAGAGTAGTTTTTTTTTTTTTTTGCGGTACGCGGGCCTCTCACTGTTGTGGCCTCTCCCGTTGCAGAGCACAGGCTCCGGACGCGCAGGCTCAGCGGCCATGGCTCACGGGCTTAGCCGCTCCGCAGCATGTGGGATCTTCCCGGACCGGGGCACGAACCCGTGTCCCCTGCATTGGCAGGCGGACTCTCAACCACTGCGCCACCAGGGAAGCCCTAGAGTAGTTTTAAGTTCACAGTAAAGATGAGTAGAAAGTACAGTTTCTGTAGACCTCCTGCCCCCACACATGCACAGCCTCCCTCACTAACAATATTCTGCACCACAATGGTACATTTTTTAAATCCATCAACATATGCTGACACATCATTGTTAACCAAAGTCCACAGAGTATAGTAGGGTTCATTCTTGGTGCTGCACATTCTATGGGTTTTTACAAATGTATAATGACATGGATTCTCCACTGTAGCATCACACAGAATAATTTCACTGCCCTAAAAATCCTCTGTGTTCTGCCTATTCATCCCTCCTCACTAACCCCTGGCAACCACTGATCCTCTTACTGTCTCCATAGTTTTGCTTTTTCCAGAATGTCACATAGTTGGAATAATACAATATTTAGTCTTTTCATACTGGTTTCTCTCACTTGAATATTCTTTTAGTAACATGCATTTAAGTTTCTTCCATGTCTTTTCATGGCTTGATAGCTCATTTCTTTTAAGCACTGAGTAATATTCCATTGTTTGGATGTACCACAGGTTATTTATCCATTCACCAACTGAAGGACATCTTGGTTGCTTCCAAGTTTTGGCAATTATGAATAAAACTGCTATAAACATCCATGTGTAGGCTTTTGTGTGGACATATTTCCAATTCATTTAAGTAAATACCAAGGACTACAATTGCTAGATTGTATGATAAGAGTATGTTTAGTTTTATAAGAGACAGCAAAACTGTCTTCCAAATTGTTTGGACCATTTTGCATCTGACCAGCAATGAATAAGAGTTCTTGCTGCTCCACATCCTCAGCAGCATTTAACGTTGTCACTGTTTTGGATTTTGACCATTCTAATAGGTATGCAGTAATATCTTACCATGGTTTTAATTTGCAATTCTGTAGTGACATATGATGTCGAACCAAAGCACTTTTTACATACATTCATTAAACAAGTTATACCTTTGAGTGAAAAATTAACTCTGGAAATATGGTAAGGTGAAAACCAAAACGGACACATTTTGAAATAAACAATCCTCCCATCAAGAAGAGAGACACTTAAAATATCCCAAAGAACACGACACATACATATCCTGGTGAGTTTTTGTTCAATACCACCCAGATCAGTCTTTTTCAAACATTTTAGACAAATATATGCCCATAAAAATACATATATAAATACCTATACACACATACAAACACATACAACTGAAACAAAAACTTCAGAAATCAATATTCCTACACAATGTTCCTACACATGATGTACTCAGTTTTACATTCAACTCTAAGCCAACTTAATATGTTATTTATTCTATTTTATTTTTTAAAACATCGTTGTTGTTACCATCTAAATCAATTTCATGAACTTATTAGTGGGTTGCTACCCAAATTTAAAAATGATCAAAAGAAACATATCTTTAAATATGTAAATTAATAATAATTCATAGGAGAATCTTTAAGATTGATTATGAGAGTAATAGCTCTGGAGCTAAACCTTCAAACTACTCTTGATCAAGATTTTCCATTTGAAAAATTAAGACATGAAGCCAATGCTCAGAATATGATTAGTTTCAAATTATTTTATTTTAAAAGGTGACTGTCCATCTATAGTCTTCTACTGCCTCATCTTCACCATACCTAAAAAGAAAAATCTGCCCTTGACTACCTTATCATAGTCAAACTTAAGTTCAAAGTCTCTAAAAACAAGTTCCTATCTGGGACCTCCTGTTTTTATTGACATATCTTTTTGAAATGTACATATATTTTCCTCACTCCTTGCTTAGCTGCTTTCTTTTCTTTCTTCCTTTGTTTTTCCTTCCCTTCCCATTTCCCTCTTCTTTCTTTCCTTCCATGTCCTCCTCTTCCTCTCTCCCTTCTTTCCTTCCTCTTTGTCTTTTTTTCTCTTTCTCTGGTTCTCTGTCCTTCTCCTTCTCTCTGTCTCTCATTCCTTTCCTCTTCTCTTTTTCTCTCTCCCCATGTCCATATCTTGTCTACAATGTCCATAACTAGTAGTTTTTTCAATTCATTCGTAAAAATTTTCATTCTATTTTAAATATCTCTTTATCTCTCAAGTGTACTTTTCAACTTACATTCTTATGCCAGTGATTGTAAGTGAGGAATTATTCCCTCGTTTATACTATTAGAGAGAAAGACAATAAAAATCTGCCTTACTTAAAGTTGTGTGTGTGTGTGTGTGTGTGTGTGTGTGTGTGTTTCAAACAAAACCTGAATTCTCAGAATGTCAGAGAATGCTACCAATTTATTTCCTGAAAGTCAGTTTTGACAGGGAGAAAAAGGGGCAAGCATAGAACAATAGAAGAAAAGAGAAACACCCCAAAGGCCCCTGATTACAAAGAAAAGGGGCAGTGAGGATACTGTGTCATTTGGGTCTAGCTCTGGTGGAGGAGTCATATATTCTTTTCATGAAGCTCAGCATCCTTATGTGAAACAACAACAACAATCTAAGAGCAAAGAATAGAAAGGCAATTACAAGTGGACTACACTCTGTGACAAGATATTGCCACAAGAGCCAGGTTCCTTTGTTACATCTTTCTAGAAAATCTTTCTAACCCATTTTAAGCTGCGCGTCCTGGTTTCCTAGAACTTAAAGATGAAACAGATTCAAGCAAGATCACTGCTTTCTATTTCAAGTAAAATCTGTTTCTACTTCAGTTCTACTCTGAGGTAGAAGAGACACAGCTTCTGGTGATAATATCACTTTCAGCTTGGATTAAGTCATTTAACCTTCCTCCTATGTAAATTATATAGCACACCACCTCATGTAACTAGCACTTGGGTAAGTTGGAGGGTTAAGTACCATACAAATGTGAAATGCTTTGAAAATTTTAACACAGATTTATAAATACACAGTTTTTATAAACCGATGAAAATACCTATTCTGGAAATATAATCATATTCTACCTCCATGGTTTGTTACCCAGCAACAAATTGCGCATGTAAAAACTTAACAACTTGCATATTTCATATGCAAGATCAAAACCTCCAAGTTTTCTGCCCACCACCTGTACCCTACAACACCCACAGAAGAGAACACTTAGAAAGGAAGGGAAAATATTATCATTTTAAATTAATTTAGCACCATGAAGGTGCTAAGTGCTGTTCAGAATAATATATTCAAAATACCACATGGAAATAATAAAATCCTCTCTCTCTTATTCCTCCCTGAGGCATAAGTTTGATTAGTTTTTTCTTCCTCAGAGTCTGTGTTCCCCATTGTTTACCAGGTATTTGCAATGTCTGATGGGCAGACAACTTTTTTCAATCTTTCAAAATTATAAAACATTGACATGAAAATGCTTTTTTAATAAGTTCTTTTTATTTCCCCCTCTGGTGTCAGGGATGTGAGACTGTTTTGTCCGGCAGCTGGAGACAAGCTAAAATAGCTCACCAAAGGGAGAGGAAATCATAGAACAGAGGGAGGGGATTCTGAGGCAAGAAAAACCTCTCAATAAGATAAACATCTGGGGCCACATAGGACAGGTAATCTGATCGCCTGTGGCAGCTGTATCAGTTGCAACAAGTCCAATTGCGTCTCTGTTTTACTTTTAGATTTCAAAACTTAAATCAAAATTATTAGCCAATAAACAAAATATATAATAATAAAAGGCTCTGAATTGAGTCTTGCAGCAGGGTACTGGAAATCAGTCTTAAGATGCAGCACCTCATTATTTATAAAGGAGAGGTTACTGGCAGGAGTATATACGTTACATTTACACACTCTAGTCAAGTGTGTACAGAAGTCACCTGCCAATGCAGGGGGACACGGGTTTGATCCCTGGTCCGGAAAGATCCCACATGCCATGGAACAACTAAGCCCATGCGCCACAACTACTGAGCCTGTGCTCTAGGGCCTGTGAGCCACAACTACTGAGCCTGTGAGCCACAACTACTGAAGTCCGCTCACCTAGAGCATGTGCTCTGCAACAAGAGAAGCCACCGCAATGAGAAGCCCGTGCACCGCAACGAAGAGTAGCCCCTGCTCACCGCAACTAGAGAAAAGCCCATGCACAGCAACAAAGACCCAACACAGCCATGAATAAATAAACAAATAAATAAATAAGAATAAATACAAGTTTCTCCTGAACCAAAAATATGGATTTCCATCCTTTTTTAACCTCCTAATCCTTTCCCCAGTCCCCAGTTTCCCAGCATGTTGTCAAAAGGAGACTAGATTTAACTCCAAAATACTTTAACAAACTCCAACAAAAGGCAGAACTTACCAGGGCACTTAGAGACTCCCTGACATATAGAATTTTTAGCTTAAAAATATATGTTTATATTTTTCAGCACAAAAGAGAAAATATTTTTAGATAGAAAGCCTTAGTTAAGTAGCTACATGCATAATGACACATATGTCCTTCCGTCCCTGTGAATGAAATAACAGCTCCAGTCAGCCATTCTATTTTTTAACACCTCCGAAGACTTATTTGTAAATGTATGAGTTGCATTATAAGGGACATGTCAAATCACAGTTTGATAATGAAGTTTTGGATGTACTGGTTTTGTAATTATAATTATACCCAGTAGATATGTACTCATGTTCACCTGGCTTTATTTTCTTGATTTTGTGTGCACATACATATGTATGTGTGCGTATGTCATATCTTTGTTTTGAGTATAACTGCCGCAAGAGTCCCGATGCCTTGGTGTCACTGGAAGTTTTATCGTACTTATATATACTGTACAAGAGTGATGGGAATATGGGGTTAGACAAATAGAAAATAAAGTCCCAATCCTTAATTTTTGCTGTGCAACTGGCTTCTTAGCCACCAAAGGTGTGGGTGTTCTGTCAAACATGGGTTGTTGGCTGTCTCTTTCTACCAGCTGCTATAGTGGTGATTTCATATCATGAACTTCTTTGTTGACAGATAGGTACATGATGCTATTAGACACTGTGTCTGAGGGTTTTCCTGCAGAAAAGTAAAGAAAGTACATTAGGAGCACACACAGCTCCTGCACCAAACCAACAACACTTTGGATAATGATACTTGTCACTGGCTTAAAGTAACAAGGAGTAATTCAGTTCCCATATGTTTACATAAAATTTCTCACATAATGGACTCTTTCCCGGGCCAAGTTCATTTAACTTTACAAAACGTAGTGACTTCCAACTGGCAGATCTTGAAAACAGCCCCACAACTAATGAAACAAAAACAGTAAACTTAGTGGGGAAGTTAGCAGGAAGGTGGAGGTTATGTCTATAGACACATGTAAATGTACACATGTGTGTTAATATTTAACTGTTATTTCTGATGCATGATGTCAAATGAGGCTATAATTTGAGGTGTGATTTCACTCACTCTGCATGTATCTTTCTCCTGTTTAACTTTCAAAAGCCAATTTAAGGGACAGCGGAGGTGTTTCCTCAGCAGCAACCCAGCCCTGTGTACAGGGCTAAGGCCACAGCGCAGGATAAACAAAGCCCAAAGTGTGGTCTGCAGGGGACCACAGCACACCAAACAGAGGCTGGATTTCCCTTGTATTTATGAAATGTCTCTCTACTCCTGAAAAAAGAAAAGGAAACAATTGCATCCCCCTCCTTCCTGCTCTCCTGTTAGGTCTCTGAGTCAATTTTCATAGGGATACTTTTTGGCAGAAACCCTGTTCTGTTGCTTTGAGTAGACATTTGACATGCCCTTACAAAATAACATTTCTGAATTTTAGGATTTTTCCATCTCTTTGTGAAGGCCCCATCACATCCCCTCAATCCTATAGATAACAATAATAAAATATTAGATATGAAGCAGCCTCAGAGATCATCTAAAGAGTTTAACTTCTTCATTTTGCGAATGGGGAAATTGAATTCGAGAGAAGTAAGTGAAGCCTAAGGTCCCACAGTCAATTCCCGGCAGAATAACAAGAATGCCAGCCGGGTCTCCTGACTCCAAAGTCTGGATTAGTTTTCCTTGAATGTTGTTTCTGGGGTGCCCCACGTAAAGCAATCATACGATTGCTTTGATTTGCTGGTCCTTTCATGATTTGTAAGGGCAAACCCATCTTTCATTTTGATATCATATGTATCTTGAACAGGAATGTATACACCAGCAGTATTTAAGAAATGTTTGATAAAATGAAGAAGTGTTTAGTGTCCTCTGTGAAAAATGCTTTTTTTTCCTTAATTTTTTCATATGATGAAAGAATACCAAAAAAATCAAGGAAAGGAAAGTAGAAAAGCTGTCCTCTGTAAAGTAACCCTCTCTCCAAGCCTGGATGTTGTGAATTTATGGTTAGCCTTTTTAGCTTTTTGCTTAACCTCTGAGCTTGGTATCCTTTCTCTACACTTAAGTTTGTGACATAAAATTTCAGTATCCCATTTGCAAGGGTGAAGGAGTTAAAAATAAATAGTGTTCTCAAGACTGCACAGCAAGTCACTGTGACTGTTTTTAAGTGTAGCAAAAAGATGCCTGCCTTACTTTCTAGAACACGCAACCACTTCAGTTTATAAACATCTGTAGGACCATGGGGTGTTGCTTTCCCTCTATTTATGAATGTTTGATACAACAGCAAAGCACTTCCAATCCTGCTGCTTTGGTGTGAAACTGTGCAGAAATATTGCCTGGTATGTGTGGAATATAAGACAGATTTTTCAAAATACAACATGGCAGTCAGAAGCATTCCTTTTGTTTAGTCTGTGTGGCATTTGGGGGACATTCCCATCAGGGAGACATTGTTTAAATGCAAGTTATTCCCTTGAATTGGGGGCAAATGTTCATACTATAAAACCATAGGGTAAAAAAGTCTGGAGGCTTACTTTTAAGGATTTTATTTAATATATACAAACCAAGAAAAATACTACGTAATCAGTGTAAGTGCAATTATTTTATTAATATGATGTAAAATATTTTCCTAGGCAAATATTTCTATAAAAGTTAAAGCAGTATGTGAGAATTGTGACAATTTTAAAAGCCCCATATAGTTAGGATATTTCAGTTTCTGTACTTTTTGTTCAAATGCCAGATTTTTTTCTTTTTCCTTTTAAGAAATCCCAGTTATTACCAAGCAAAAGATGCAAGGGCACTTAATGACAAACATTTTAACTTCAAAGCCAAAAGGTAGACCAAAATAGAAAATAAATTGGGTTTCAATGAATCATTTCACCCACTAATACAAGCTCTGCTGAGGCTGCATCAGACCTTGGCTTGATAAAGGAAAACTTTGAAATAATCAATGTGACTGACACTCAGGGTAAGAAATGCTTAATTTTTTATATAATTGAGAATTTTTTGATTGTCAAAAGAACATACTTCATGTGTTCGTAAAAATAACATGCAATACCTTACTGTAACATCCAAGAAGCTTATTTCATTTTTATATGCTGCATGTGTTATTAATTGTATTATGAATATTAATAATGAAATGAAACACTAATCAATGCTCCATTCCCAACAATTCATAATTAAATAAATGCCACATTCCTGATTGTGCTAAGGCCAATTAAATCTAATTTCTTTTCTGTTTCCATACATAGGCTATCTGGGGGTAATTAATTGCCACCAGCTGCCTTCCTCTAAGAGGATTTCTGAAACCAGTAGCACAACATGTGCCCCAGAGACCAAACAGTGCCTAATGCTGTTTGGGATGTTCACGGTTCTTTAATGACCCAGAGTAAATTTTTTCTCTCCATAAACTGCCGTTCATTTTGTCTCTCTCTTGTGCATAGAACTATTCAGGGTTCTGGGTTTCATTAACAAATTCAGACTACACAGAAAGCCACAGGCAAGGCAGGAGGGTCATCCCTTCAGGGGATACCAGCTCCAGGAGTGGCAACCTCAGCCCAGAAAGTCTATGCCAGGACAAAAAATTCCAAATGGGTCCAGTTTAAATGAATAATTTTCCAATTCTATCAGAAAATAACCTACCACTTGGAGAAGATATTTGGGAAAGGCGAGTTACAGTTTTTATTCTTTAGAATTAAACCTTGAAAGAGGTCTCAGAGTGACCCAATAATTGTTAAAATATGTTCTCAGTGGAAATATTAGAAACTGTGTGCAGGGACAGAAACTTGATCATGCATAGATTCATAGATTCTTAAAGCTGGAAGGAACCACAAGAGGTTAAACAACCAACCTTCTTTTAAGGACAGGCTGCTTCTAGCCTATTCCTAACAAACGAAGATCAAATCTATTTTTAAAATCTCAGCAACAGAATATACCTCTCTTGCTACCTAGTCTGACATCTAACGATCCCATTATAAAAAATAATGCATTTAATCTCAACTCATCCTGCTGGACCAGTTTACTGGGCAAGCAGGAACGCAGTTTTTTCCCCATCTTTAGATAAGAACACTTTAGAGGTAAAGATTATTCAGCCTCACCATTCTCTTCTGTAAGCTACATATCTCAATCCCTTAACTTTTCTGTCCAAATTCCCCACACCACTCTTCATTTGTAGAAGCTAGACTGAGAAAAGCTCATAAGCTGAGCAGTACTGAGCACAAAGATTGTTTTATATCCCCTAAGCTAGACTATTTTAATAGCTACAGTACCTTGCTTGATTTTCAGATACTTCTGTTTTGCTGTCAACTGGCTTACTATCCACAATGAAAGCTTTTTGCCACACCTGCAAAGATTTAGGCATTCACCCATCCCATGTGTGTGTCTTACCCAAGGGGACCTCCTCTTTCTGAATCTCTTTCTACTTATCTCTGATGATGCCTCACAATTTACAGAAGTCACCCTTAATTTGCATGCTTGCTTTCAGGGTCATCCTCACGCTTGGGGTCAGTTTCTCTCTATTCCTTTCTTCTAGATACTTATAAAAATATTAGACAAAAATGGTACATGAGTGGCTCCTAAAGAATTCCCCTAGCTTGAAGCTGATTTACTGATAATCACTCTTCAAATAGACTCTGCATTTAACCTCTTCATGCTGATATTTTCTATTTCATCTGAATTTTCACATTACATGTACCTATATACCCTCGGTGAAACGCTGTGAGGATGTATTTATTATAAAACGTGTGTATGTTTCTCTGTGGGAATATACAGTAAATTAAGATATCCTTCTGAGATCAGTAAAGCTGTGACCTGGAATGCCAGAGCATTTAACCACAGGTTTCATCCAACTTCCTTGGTAAATCACCTTGGGCATGTGCTTTCTGAAATATGTATGTGAATTATTGCCTTATTTTCATACTGTGGGTATTGTTTATTATGGAAGGGCCATTAACCCTGTAAGATGCAGATAATCTTCCACTTGCCTGTCTACAGCAGAAGATCATTTACTGTCACACTGATTAAATATATTATGACAGCAAAGCTAGTAATGCGCAAGGTATGGGCAAAGACAGAACATGCTTCATGCACTTTCTCTGCTGTTCTCTGCAGAACAGTTTCTGTATCTAATTTGGTACTTTTCAAATAAAGAATATCACATTACCAGAAGCCATTTTACCCTCCTATGCTCACATACATTGGTCTCCAGAGAAAACCTAGATAACGGATTTCTATAAAAATTGTACTTACAGAGTAACACTCCTGATTAAGTTTATTATTAGTGCCCAGAGTATGTGTACTCTTGATGCCTCAAACACTGAACTCAAGGTTTCTCCTTCAGTACAAGCAATAAAACAAACCTCGGGCTGACCTTCCTCAAGACAAATGCTAAAATAATGGTATTCCCCAACTTACTTTTAAACCTAAGCCTGCAAGGAAAGCTTGAACGTGATCCACGAGGGTACACAAGGACGTATCTCACATATACATGTACATAAATATACATTACAAATTACATTTTCTACATCCTGTCTCTATACACATACACATAAGCTGCTATAATTTAGTTATTTACTATGTACCACTAGTCGTGTAAAATGTCATTTTCTAAGAATACATCCGAGGCTTAAGTCAGCAGTTTTATGATATCATCTGTACTGGGAAAACATTAAAGGCTCAATATTTAATAAACATAATAAACATCCCCATGAAACAAATTGTTCATAAACTACCTGTTTAATTTTTCAGGGTTCCTGAACCACATATTTTCTTATTAGTTGTGAGCCTGCTGGGTTGGAGGATAGATAGGGCCTGTCAGGGATAGAATATAATGTAGCGGTTTTATGAATTATTTCTGTGAGGAAAGGCCTATTACAGCTGACAAGAGGGTGATGATATTAGCCCATCATCATTCAGATGGCACCACCCTTCCCCCTTTCATCCGTCAGGCCTCTTGTATGGGGGCTGTAAGCCACACCGTCTTTGCACAGCCAACACAAAGACAAATTCTACTCTTTTTCTGAGTCCATGAAACATTTAGTATTTCATTTTGAATCATGGCAGATGACAGAAACAAATGGCCTAATGAATCTCGCTTATTGTCCCTTGCAAATCTGAGGATGAGCTAAAAGTAAAATCTCTGTTTCTTTTCTTTTCTTTTTCTCTTTACTCCCTTTTTTTTTTTTTCCTTTTTTGATGCATTTCTTCTCCCTGGAAAGATCTCTGTTGCATTCTAAATAGATGTTGAAGTTATAGAATTATTTTCATAAACAGGTCGTTTGATTTAGAAATCAATTATGCAGCTCCTTCACAGCTCCTTTCCCCATCATCTCTCTATAAGTAACCTTTGGGACAGTATATGTTTTCACCCATTCTGTGGCCTCATAAAATGAAAATACAACAGGAGGCAGGATCAGAAGGAAAAATAACAAGTAAATATTTGCTGTATTTGGGGAAAATGGCAATGACTCATCAAATAACAACAAGAATTAAACACCTTTGTTTTATTTAAAGGAAAATTAAGTCTGTAGCACTTATTTACAAGTTAATAGGCTGAACTTTAAAGCTTTTGTGGTTACCTTTTCTGGGTGTATTTACTTTAAATATGACATTGAGATTTGTAAGGGATTTGCTAA
Source organism: Lagenorhynchus albirostris (assembly GCF_949774975.1). Classification (NCBI taxonomy): domain Eukaryota; kingdom Metazoa; phylum Chordata; class Mammalia; order Artiodactyla; family Delphinidae; genus Lagenorhynchus; species Lagenorhynchus albirostris. The sequence continues at coordinate 81,482,487 of NC_083095.1, forward strand.
GTGGAGCTGCTCTGGAAAACAATGAAAAAGACTGAGAAATGACTCCACTCACCAATGGCATCATTCCTTGCTGTTTGAAAAGTTGGGTAGAACTGAACAGAAGGCGGTGCTGCTCTGGTGGCCTGAAAAATACCACCTATTAAGAATGATTTCCTTTATGCTGTTTGCTGCTCTGTTTAAAGGAAAGTCTTGTTCCCAGTGCTTGTTTCATTGGCATCAAACGGTATTGAATGCCATGTGTTCCCAGAAGACCACAGCATCAAGGCCATGTGTCTGTATCATATATGCATGTTTTCAACAAAACACAAAAGCATAGTCATTGAGAAACATGCATTTAACTTTGTTAAAAAAAAAAAAGGAAAAAAATGCACAGTTGGGGCTAAAAATAGAATGGTAGGAGTTAGTAAGAGAAAAAGAGAAGAATTTCTCCTCTGATTCTTTGCCATGCCTTGGCCTTTTTTCTCCCTTTTCTCTGTGACTCTGTAATGGCTTTTTCAGAGCCATTAGAGTTGTCAAGTACATTTTTCTTAGTTCAAGTATGTACAATTGATCCTGATAGATGTTAATAGCTCCCAAACTAAGGCAGAGTCTGCAGTCAACATACAGGAATAACAATTCTGTGGTTAAAAAAAGAGAAAGTTTGACAATTGATGCCATAATATAGGCCAGAGGCACTCCAGGTCAGATTTCCTTAATTTTTGGAGTAAAATTTCACCATGATGCGCCTAAGTTTACAACATTAGTTATATTGTGACTCAATTTTTTAAGATGTAGGTTTAGGTAATTTCATAATAATTTATTTCCAGAATACGAAATTTGGCAAGCCACTGTTGAAAAAATGAAATCTAAATATCTCAATTTTCTTTGATTTTTATAATTTTCTTTCAGATAGAAAGCACTACATAAAAGTTTGATTTTTAATATTAGTGTTGAAAATTTTACTAATTGAATTTTTCTAGTGATCAAGATTGTGACATTAGAAAGAACTAGAATTGCGAAAGCAATCCTGAGGAAAAAGAACAAAGCTGGAGGCATCAGCCTCCCAGACTTCAGACTATACTACAAAGCTACAGTAATCAAAACAATGTGTCATTGGCACAAAAACAGACATACGGATCAATGGAACAGAACAGAGAGGCCAGAAATAGACCCACACACCTACAGTCAATTACTCTTTGACAAAGAAGACATGAATATAAAATACGAAAAAGACAGTCTTTTCAGAAAGTGGTGCTGGGAAAGTTGGATAGCTGCATGTAAAGCAATAGAGTTAGAACATACACTCACACCATGCACAAAAATAAACTCAAAATGGCTTAAAGACTTAAATATAAAACAAGATACCATAAAACCCCTAGAAGAGATCATAGGTAAAACATTCTCTGATATAAATCATACCAATGTTTTCTCAGGTAGGTCTCCCAAAGCAATAGATATCAAAACAAAAATAAACAAGTGGGACCTAATCAAACTTACAAGCTTTTGCACAGCAAAGGAAACCATAAAAAAAAAGAAAACCAAAAAACAAAGAGACAACCTACAGAATGGGAGAAAATATTTGCAAATGATGTGACTGACAAGGGCTTAATATCCAAAATATACAAACAACGTATACAACTCAACAACAAAAAGACAACACAATCGAAAAATGGGCAAAAGACTTAAATAGACATTTCTCCAAAGAAGACATACAGATGGCCAATAGGCACATGAAAAGATGCTCAACCTCACTAATTATTAGAGAAATGCAAATCAAAACTACAATGAGGTACCACCTCACACGAGTCAGAATGGCCATCATTAAAATGTCTACAAATAAGAAATGCTGGAGTGGGTGTGGAGAAAAGGGAACCCTCCTATACTGCTGGTGGGAATGTAAGTTGGTGCAACCACTATGGAGAACAGTATGGAGGTTCCTCAGAAAACTAAAAATAAATTACCATATGATCTAGCAATCCCATTCCTGGGCATATATCTGGAGAAAAACATGGTTTGAAAGGATACATGCACCCCATCGCAGCACTATTTATAACAGCCAAGACATGGAAGCAACCTAAATGCCCATTGACAGAGGAATGAATGAAGATGTGGTACATATATACAATGGAAGACTACTCAGCCATAAAAAAGGAATGAAATAATGTCACTTGCAGCAACATGGATGCAACCAGAGGTTATCATACTAAGTGAAGTAAGTCAGACAAATACCATATGATATCACTTATATGTGGAATCTAAAAGAACCTATCTATAAAACAGAAACAGACTCATAGACATAGAGAACAAACTTGTGGTTGCCAAAGGGGAGGTGGGGGTAGGGGAGGTATGGACTGGGAGTTTGGGATTAGTAGATGCAAACTATTACATACAGAATGGATAATAACAAAGTACTACTGTATAGTACAGGAAGCTATATTCAATATCCTAGGATAAACCATAATGGAAAAGAATATAAAAAAGAATGTATACATGTATAACTGAGTCACTTTCTGTACAGCAGAAATTAACACAATATTGTAAATCAACTATACTTCAATAAAAAAAGAAATTAAAAAAGATTATGACATTAGAAAATACCATGTGAATGTACTTCAATTACTTTTATTACACTCTTGAGTTACTGATTTCAAAAGCAATATTTGCTTTTTTTCCAAAAGGAAGCATTTTATAACTAATGGCCATTCATTCCATAAGTATCTCACAATAAGAAACTTTCACAATCCAAATACAACAGTGATTGAAATCAAGTGAAAAAGGTCAGTTGTACAAATAGAACATTTGGAAATATTTGGATCTAATAGTTTAGTGCTATCTCCTTCATCATTACCTAATGCCCTTTGTGACCTCTCCTTGTCAATCTCTGAGCGCAGCATAAGTACCAGGTAGAATTAAACATTTTTTAATTGAGAGAATCATTGAATACATTATATTTCTTTCTATCTCCTGCATGTTATCACTCTAAGAGAAAAAAATTGGTTCGCTGAAGAAAATGTATACCAATTTACTTACAAACATACAGCAAGCCAAGCGAAACACAGAACTAAAAAGAAGTAAAGGAATAGATTTGCCCCCCAAAACCTGCCTTGTTTCCTAAAAGACTGAACATATTAAGTGACACTCAGTGGTATCACAGTGAAACAAATCTCCCAGGAATTAAGGCAGTGTCTCATCCTCTGGCTTCCATCTTCTTACCATCGAGGCAAATATGTTTGCCTCCAACTTTGATGTACTTTCTAATTAATCAGTTCAGATCAATTTTCTAATGTTAGTAAAGGGCATCCCTGTAAACTTCATAGAAACACATATATTCTGGAAAATGGTAGAATATTTTTTGTTCAAAATAGATGTAATATTGCAAAAATATTAAGCCGCTGAAGTTGGATTGAGGAAAATGAGAAGTGAGCCAGAATATTTGTGTATACTTATTAAAAGAAAAAGGGACATTGGCCAGGTAATACTGAGTGAAACCATATAAAACTACTGTTTTCGTAGGTCAGAAATGGTTGAATATCAGTAATTTTACATGATTTAACTTAATTAGATACAGCATTTGTAATAAGCTTGAATTGTGCATTTCCTTTTGAAAAAGAAGTACATAAAATTGCTCAATATTACCTTGAAGCCAGATGAGCAATAGGTGACAAGAATGTCCAGAAAACAAACTGAAAATTCTACAGGGTTAGAATAGGTAGAATTATAACAATAGCTTGTTAGAGCTGAGACAAGCAGTACCATCTTCCTCAAGATAGAGTCAGCATTTGGATAGTCTTTAGAAAATTCCAAATTTTGAAACAGTTAATGCTTTGCCCACTGCTTTGCCTTATATATAGTGTTCCCTGTATCTGGAATGCCACTCATACTTCATGACCCACTTCATTAGTTCCTTTTATACATCACTTTGCATTTTACACTATAATTACTCACAGGCTGATCTTCTTCACTGAACTGCAAGATCCCCAAGAGCAGGGTTGCTATCTTTTATTTCTGCCCTCTAACAGTGGGTACAATACCTCACGTAGAGTAGATGGTCAATGCTTGGTTGTTGGGCTGACAATTTTTTTCAAGTTTTAAACTAAGGATTAGGGCTACTGTTAGTCAATTTTTATGTTTTGAATTATACAGAACAGAGTTGGGCTAATATAAATTAGAAATTGAAGAAAAATCAAGCTAAAGAGTACATATTCTAATCAATGGGGAATTTATAAATTAAAAAAATAACTGAATGTGTATATTATAAAACGTATCAGATATCCAAAAGTCATACAGATGTTAAAATGTACACTGACATACCAACTTTAAGAAATAAAAGATGACATATATGGTTGAATGTCTCTGTTTTAACCTTATGTATCCCATTTTTCTCTTCCTTGGCCTCCTGAATAATCACTGTACTAAATTTGGTTATTATTTCTATGCCTGCATTTATATATTCGCTACATGTTTGCATCCCTAAATGATAACTCTTTTGGCAATCTTCTATACTTTTCCAGCCTTGTTGTTATATAATTGACATATAACATTGTTTAAGGTGTACAGCATGATGATTCGATACACATATATATTACAAAATGATCATCACAATAAGGTTTTTAAATTATTCATCCCCTCATATAACTACCTTTTGTGTGTGTGTGGTGGCAACATTTAAGATCTACTCTCTTAGCAACTTGCAGGTGAATACAGGCATACCTCATAGATATTGCAGGTTCGGTTCCAGACCACCCCAGTAAAGCAAATACCACAGTAAAGTGAGTCACACAAATTTTTTGGTTTCCTGGTGCATATAAACATTATGTTTACACTATCCTGTAGTCCATTAAGTGTGCAATAGCATTATGTCTAACAACGTACATACCTTAGTTTAAAAATACTTCATTGCCACAAATTACCACAAATCATCTGAGCCTTCAGCAAGTCATAAACTTTTTGCAATAGTAACATCAAATATCACTGATCACAGATGACCATAACAAATATAATAATAATGAAAAAGTTTGAAATATAGTGAAAATTACCAAAATGTGACAGATACACAAAGTGAGCAAATGCTGTTGGAAAAATGGCACAGATAGACTTGCTTAATGCAGGGTTGCCATAAAACTTCAATTTGTAAAAAAAGCAATATCCATAAAGCACAATAAAACAGGTATGCCTGGAATATAGTTTTTGTTAACTATATTGTTAACTATAGTCATCATGATGTACATTAGATCCCTAGAATTATTTATCTTGTAACTACTAGCACACTTTGACCAACATTCCCCTGTTTCCTCCAGCTCCCAGCAACCACCATTCTACTCTGTCTCTTAAAATTCGTCTTTTCTAGATTCGACACAGATCATGCAGTATTTATCTTTCTTATTCTGACTTATTTTACTTAGCATAATGCCCTAAAGGTCTATCCATGTTGTCACAAATGCAGGATTTCCTTCTTATAAAATGTGTATATATATCACATTTTCTTTATCCATTCATCTGTTGATGAACACTTAGTTGTTTCCATGTCTTAGCTATTGTGAATAATGTTGCACTGAACATGGAGATGCAGATCTCTCTTTGAGACAGAGATTTCATTCTTTCAGTATATAACCAGAAGTAAAATTCCCACATCATATGTTAGTTCTACTTATAATTTTTTGAGGAACCTCCATACTGTTTTTCATGGTGGTTACACCAATTTACATTCTTACCAATAGTGCATAAGGGTTTCCTTTTCTCCACATCCACACCAACACCTGTTATTTCTGGTCTTTTTGATAACTGTGATTCTGACAGGTGTGAGGGAGGCGATAGTTCAATGTGGTTTTGATTTGCATTTCCCTGATGATTAGTAATGTTAAGCATCTTTTCATGTACTTTTTCACGTACCTGTTATTTGTATATCTTCTTTGGAAAAATGTCTATTCGTGTCCTCTGCTCATTTTGAAATCAGGTTAGTTGTGGGTTTTTTTGTTTTGTTTTGCTATTTAGTTGTATATGTTTCTTATATATCTTGAATATTGACCCCTTATCTCATATATGGTTTGCAAATATTTTATCCCATTTCATACGCTGCTTTTTTATTTTATTGATTATTTCTTTTGCTGTGCTGAGCTTTTTAGTTTGATGTAGTCCCACTTGTTTATTTTTGCTTTTGTTGCTTGTGCTTTTGGAGTCATATCCAAAAAAATGTTGCCAAGACCAATTTAAAAGACATTTTTTGCTATGTTTTAGTCTAGGAGTTTTATAGTTTCAGGTTTTTAAGTCTTTAATCTGTTTTGTGTTAATTTTTGTGAGTGGTATAAGATCTAAGTCCAATTTCATTGCTTTCAGTGTGAATATCCAATTTTCCCAGCACCATTTATGAAAAAGACTATTCTTTTGAGTATTCTATCCATTGAGTATTCTTGGCTCCCTTGTCAAATATTAGATGATTATATATGCATGGGTCTATTTCGGGCTCTCAATTCTGTTCCACTGGTCTATGTATCTGCTTTTATACCAGTACCACATTGTTTCGATTACTGTAGCTTTGTAATATAGTATGAAATCAGGAAGTGTGCTATCTCCAGGATTGTTCCCCTTTTTCAGGATTGCTTTGGCTATTTGAAGTCTTTTGTAGTTTTATATAAATAATAAGATTGCTTTTTCCACTTCTGTGAAATAGGGATAGGGATTGCATTGAATCTATAGATGGATTTGGGTAGTATGAACATTTTAGCAATATTAATTTTTCAATTCATGAACAAGGCAAATCTTTTCATTTATTTATCTCTTCTTCAATTTCTTTCATCAATGTTTTATAGTATTGAGCAGACAGATCTTTCACCTCCTACATTAAATTTATTCCAAAACATTTTATTGTTTTTGATGCCATTATAAATGGGATTTTCTTTTTTTCTTTTTCAGATGGTGCATTGTCAGTGTATAAAAATGCAACTGGTTTCTGTGTGTTGATTTTGTATCATGCAACTTTACTGAATTTGTTTACTAATTCTAACAGGTTTTTTTTTTTGGCGGAGGCTTAAGGACTTCTATGTATGAGATTATATCATCCACAAACAGAAACAATTTTACTTTTTCCTTTCCAGTTTGGATGTCTTTTATTTCTTTTTCTTGCCTAACTGCTCTGGCTAGGACTTCCAGTACTATGTTGAATAGGAGTGGTGAGAGGGGACATCATGTCCTGTTCCTGATCCGACAGAAAAACTTTCTATCTTACACCATTGAGTATGATGTTAGCTGTGGGCTTTTATTATGTTGAGGTATGTTTTTTTCATACCCAATTAATACCCAAACAATTTTACTTTTTCCTTTCCAGTTTGGATGTCTTTTATTTCTTTTTCTTGCCTAATTGCTCTGGCTAGGACTTCCAGTACTATGTTGAATAGGAGTGGTGAGAGGGGACATCATGTCCTGTTCCTGATCTGACAGAAAAACTTTCTATCTTACACCATTGAGTATGATGTTAGCTGTGGGCTTTTATTATGTTGAGGTACGTTTTTTTCATACCCAATTTTTTTATCAAGAAAGGATGTTGTATCTTGTCAAATCCTTCTAGTAAATCTAGTGAGGTGATCATATGACGTTTTATCTTTCATTCATTCTATTAATGTAATGTATCACATTTATTGATTTCCCTAAGTTTAATCAGTCTTGCACCCTTGGGATAAATTCCACTTGGTCATGCTGTGTGATCCTTTTATGTATTGCTGAATTTGGTTTGGCAATATTCTGTTGAAAAATTTTGTATCTATATTTATCAAGGATATTGACCTCTTGTTTTTCTTGTATCCCTTTCTCTGTCTTTAATATCACAGTAATGTTGGCCATGTAAAATGATTTTGGAAGTGTTCCTTCCTCTTCAACTTTTGGGAAGAATTTGAGAAAGATTGGCATTAATTCTTCCTTAGATGTTTTGAAGAATTCACCAGTGAAACCATCTGTTCCTGGACTTTTATTTTGGGGAGGATTTTGATTACCTGATTCCATCACCTTGTTATTGGTCTGTTCAGATTTTCTATTTCTTCGTGATTCAGTATTATTAGATTGTATGTTTCTAGGAATTTATCCATTTCTTCTAGGTTATCCAATTTGTTGGCATAAAATTGTTCATAGTAGTCTCTGATGAAAATTTTTATTTTTGTGCTATCAGTTATCATTATCTCTTTGTTATCATTTCTGATTTTATTTACTTCTTTTTTTACTTCTCTACTTCTTCTTTATTTACTTCTTCTCTTTTTTCTTAGTCTAGCTGAATATTTGTCAATTTTCGAAAACCAGCCTTTAGTTTTGTTGATCTTTTCAATCATTTTGCTGATTTCTCATTTATTGCAGCTCTGATCTTTGTAATTTCTTGCCTTCTGCTAACTCTGGCCTTAGTTTGTTCTTCTTTTCCAAGTCCTTGAGTTGTAAGCTTAGGTTGTTTAGCTGAGATATTTATTAACATAGTTGTTTATCACTATAAGGTTCCCTCTTACCACTTTTTTTCACTGCAATCCATAAGTTTTTTTTTATGTTGTGTTTCTATTTTCATCTGTCTCAAAATATTTTTTGCTTTCTCTTTTGATTTCTCCCTCTACCTATTGGTTGTTCAAGAGAGCGTGGTTTAATCACCACATATTCGTGAAATTTCCAGTTTTCTCTTGTAATTTATTTGTACTTTTGTATCATTGTGGTCAGAAAAGATATTCAATATGATTTTAATCTTTTTAAATTTGCTAAGGTTTGCTCTGTGGCCTAACATATGATCTATCCTCAAGAACACTCTATGTGCACTTTAGAGAAAAAGTGCTGCTGCTGCTGTATGTCTGCTAGGTTCATTTGTTGTAGAGTTCTAGTCCAATGTTTCCTTCCTGGATGATCTACACATTGTTAAAAGAGTGGTATTGAAGTTCCCTACTATTATTATATTGTCTATTTTTACTTTCAGATCTGTCAACATTTGCTTAATTTACAACTTATTTAGGTGTACTAATGTTGGATGCATATATATTTATAGTTGTTATATCCTCTTGATAAACTGATCCCTTCGTCATTATGTAATGATCTTCGTTGTCTCTTGTTACAGTTTTTTATTCAAAGACTATTTTGTCTGATATAAGTATAGTTACCCCTGCTCTCTTCTAGTTTCCATTTGCACAGAATATCTTTCTTATACCTTCATTTGAACCAATTTGTGTTCTTAAAGCTGAAATGAGTCTCTGGTTGGTGGCATATGGTTGGGTCTTGTTTCTTTATTCATTCAGCCACTATATGCCTTTTGATTAAGTAATTAAATACATTTACATTTAAAGTAATTATTGATAGGTAAAGTACTCATGCCATCTTATTAGCTGTTTTCTGGCTATTCTGTAGTTCCCTCCTTCCTTTCTTACTATCTTCCTTTATGAATTAATGAATTTCCATGGTAATGGACTTTGATTCATTTCTCTTTATCTTTTGTGTATGTACTATAGGTTTTTGCATTGTGGTTACCATGAGGGTTACATAAATATGTTATACGTATAATAGTTTATTTTAAATGATAACAACTTAACTTTGATAGCATACAAAAACTCTACTCTTTTACTCCACTTCCCCATATTTTATGTTTTAATGTCAAAATTTATCTTTTTATATTTTGTGTTCATTAATAAATTATTGTAGCTGCGTTCACTTTTAATAATTTTGTCCTTTAACCTTTGTACTAGAGATAAGTAACACACCACCGTACTGCATTATTAGAGTATTCTGAATTTGACCATATTCTTACCTTTACTAGTGTGTTTCATATTTTTGTATGTTTTCATGTTATTAATTACCACCCTTTCATTTCTCCATGAAGAACACCTTTCAGCACTTCTTATGAGGCAGGTCTAGTAGTGACGAACTTCCTTAACTTTTGTTTGTATGGGAAAGCCTTTTTTCTTGCCTTCATTTATGAAGGACAACTTTTCCACATAAAGTATTCTTTTTGATGGTTTTTTTTTTCCTTTCAGCACTTTTCTTTCATCATACTCTCTCAGCCTACAAATTTCTGCTGGGAAATTCACTATTACCCTTATGGGGGTTCCCTTGTATGTCAGGAATTTCTTTTTATCTTGCCGCTTTTAAAATTCCTTTTGCCTTTAATTCTAGACAGCTTTATTATAACATGTCTTAGAGAAAATCTTTTTTGGGTTGAAATTGTTTGGGGACCTATGAGCTTCATGAACTTGGATGTCTTAATCTCTCCCTAGATTTGGGATGTTCTCAGCCATTATTTCTTTAAGTAAGCTTTTTCTCCCTCTCTGTTCCTTCTGGGACTCCAATTTTGTGTAGATTGTTTCTTATAACAGTATCCCATGGTCCCCATAGATTTCCTTCACTCTTTTTCATTCCTTTTTTTTTTTTCTCTTTCTTTATTCTCCTCTAACTGGATAACTTCAAATGATCTATCTTCTACTTCACAGATTCTTTCTTGTGCTTCATCAAGCCTGTTGTTGATGCTCTCTAACACAATTTTTTTTTTCCATTTTATTCTCTATTCTTCACCTCCAGAATTTGTTTGGTTCTTTTTTGTGATTTCTATCTTTCCGTTAAATTTCTCATTTCTTTCATGTATTGTTTTCCTGATTTAATTGAATTGTCTTCCTGTGTTTTCTTGTAGCCTACTGAACTTCCTTAAAACAACTATTTTGGATTCTTTACCAGGCAAGCTGCAGATCTCCATTTCTTTGGGGTTGGTTACTGGAAAATTATTGTGTTCCTTTGGTGGTGTCATGTTTCCCTGACTTTTCATGTTTCCTGGAGTCTTGCATTGCCATCTTCACAACTGAAGAAGTCACCTCCTCCAGACTTTACTGACTGACTTCAGGACAGAAATGCATTCCATCAAGCCTCTTAGGGACTCTGAGGTTTTCTTAGAACTTTTCTACAGATACCCCTGCTCCCTACTTCTTGTCCCCTCTTGAGGGGGAGTTCTTGAGATTGTATGACCTCTACAAAGTGAGCCCAGATGCTGGTTTGCTCTTCCTAGGTGGTGTTGAATGCTCAAGTTTGTAAGCTCTTTCCTTATCCTACAGAATCAGGCCTGCTTTCTATAAGTGCTCACTACCCTATAAAGGCTCACTCTCATCACCCTCAGGGGTATGCACAAGGAGTTTGCCTCAGGGAGTGTGCACACACAATTTACTCTTAGATACCTTATGTTTTTAGTAATTTAAATAGCACTTCTTCAAGAGTACATTTTTCTAATTGTATGTTGCTTGTATGTAAAACTGTAATTGACTTATATATTGACCTTATATCTAGGAACCTTCAAATATTTTTCAAATAATGAGTGAATAAAGGGCATTTAGGTTCTAGAATACAGCCAAGTTGGGGTACCACAGGACATTTTCACTGCAGAACAATTAAAATCTAGAAAGTTACACTATTTGAGATATCTCAGGCTTACAAATGGCATGGGTGGTCTCCAAAAATCTCTTCATTCCAAAACAATAACAAAAACAGAAAAGAAAACCAACAAAAATGTCAAAGCTGACAAAAACTGAGAATGAATTATAGCATTGTTGGCAAAGATATGGAGCAGCTGGAATTCTCATACACTTCTGCTTGGAGGACAAGGTTCCAATTTAAATGTTCAAATTACCTTGAAAAAAACAATGAGACTTTTTCTCTCAAAGCCGATTCACTGAATACCCTGCAACCCAGAAATCCCATTTCTTAGGTACATGCCTGTGACAGTCTTATGCTATGCACATGTACCAGGAAATATACATGAATGTTGATACCAACATTGGTCATAAGAGTAAAAAGACTAGAAAAAATTAAAAATCTCCATCAAAATAGTATAGTCACATGATGAATTTTTATACAGGAGTAAATAAAAGAAACATAAACAACAGGAGGGATAAACTTTGAAACATAATGTTGAGTTAAAAAGCAAGTCTAAGAAGGTAACGTATAGTATAATATCATTTTCTAGAACTCCTAAATCAGTAGAAGTAAACAATATATTCTTAAGCATTTAATATTTATGACAGGATCCCATATTTTTAAAAAAGCAATGAAGTAACAAACACAAAATTTAGGATAGTTGTGTCTCTGAGGAAAGAATCAAAGGCATAAGACAAGGGAAGAACACATAGGTAGATGGAAATTATTGGTAATTCCTGTCTCATGGGCCGAATGTTGAGTTTATGAATATGTATTGTACCATTATGCTCTATGAATAACATTTACATAACAAAACTTTTGCATGCGCTAAAATATATTATATAATAAAAATAAAATTAATAAACATAGGAAGGAATATAAAACATTCATCCATTCATTTAGCTAATAATTATATAACACTTATTAGTGCCAGATACCATTCTATGTACCAGGAATTAAACAATACCAGATGCCAATATTAAACAAAACAGGGGAAAAAAATCTCTGTATTCATGGAGCATGCATTCTACTAGATTCAACTAAACAAACTTTATGAAATAGGACTTATCAAAATTATAATACTTCCAAAGTTACCTGAATGGAAAACAAAAAGGAGTCAGTATTTTCATTTTAAACAATGAAGTATTTTGAAATCACCAACAATCTGAACAAAACGAGAATGACTAAAGTCCACTTAAGGAATCAAATCCCTCTAACATATTCATCCTTATTTCATCCTTTCCAAGAAGAACAGCTTCAGAGATGGCAAAAGGATTTGATTTGAAATGCAAACTGGACAAATTATTGTTTTAGATGCTTGAGGAATTTAACTTCTATTTAATGATTCACAGAATATGACGACCAATTGTATTTTTCTCCCCTAAATATCTAATACCCTGTGCTAAAGATTTGAAATAGTTGTCTTTCAAATTCAGGTACAAAAATGGACTTCTCCATCTTGCTTACAAATACTAAACCTTTGTTGATCCCTCCAGAAACACTATGTAAGCCTAACCAAATAATCACTTGTTAATATTCACCATAGACTACCCCACAGTGGAGAATCTGGAGGTCACCACATTCAGGGTGTTAATGAATAAGCACTCTGTCAGCTAAGAACTGCAGAATTTTCCTACCAATCAGAAAAATTACTAATGTAGCTACAAATTGTTCTACTCCCAGTTTGCCATACTAATGAACACTTCTGGATAGCAAGGTTGTCCTTCTATGTAAATAGGAGTGACCAGAGAGGAAAAGAAATATAATTTAACTAAAAACTTCAAGTGATCCTTGAGCTTTGAATGTGTAAACAACAACAAAAAAGCAGTATTTACTGCCACCTGAGTTAAGATTTATAGTTTAATTTGGTGTTGAATTACAGCATTTATTGAGCTAGACTAAAAAGTTTGGGGCACTAATTCAAGATAGCATTTGGAACTGAATTTTCTAAGGTATGATTAAAAAACCAAAGACTTCTACTAAACCCAGAAGACACCTTGAAAATGGCAAAATGAACTTTAAAAAATTAGTGGGTATGCCATCTTAATGTAATATTGCTAAAGTTCAATACACAGCCACTAGTTTTTACCTGAATTAATAAACAGAATTACACCATACTGGGATGAATCTAAACAGATTTCTGAAAATAACTGATCTTAGATAGACTGATATCAAGAAATCCTATCTGAGAGAGCACAAATTATTTTAAAGGGGGGCTTTATTTCTTTATTTTTTTGGCCACGCCTTGTGGCATGCAGGATCTTAGTTCCCCGACCAGGGATCGAACCCGTGCCCCCTGCAGTGGAAGCATAGAGTTCTAACCACTGGTCTGCCAGAGAATTCCTGAGAGCACACATTTTTTAGGCATAAAAATTGACAAAGAAGCAGAATGCACTAAATAGTGCTAAAATATAGAAAAATTAAAGATTGTTGCTTTTGCTAAAAACTTTCATCTGTGAAAACTGAGGCATAGACTAAGGCAACGTCAGTTATCCATCATGGCAATTAGTTCAAAATTATTTGGTCACAAAGAGTAAAGGAACAAAAATGTACTTCAAAGCTAGAATTAAATAACATACTGTATGTCAAGCATAGTACCTGGCACATAGCAATCATTCACTAATGGATTTAGCAATAAAAGTAGCAGTGCTGGGACTTCCCTGGTGGCGCCGTGGTTAAGAATCCACATGCCAATGCACGGGACACGGGTTCAAGCACTGGCCCGGGAAGATCCCACATGCCACGGAGGAACTAAGCCTGTGCACCACAACTACTGAGCCTGCGCTCTAGAGCCCGTGAGCCACAACTACTGAGCCTGCATGCCACAACTACTGAAGCCTGCACACCTAGAGCCCAGGCACCACAACGAGACGCCACCACAATGAGAAGCCCACGGATGGCAACAAAGAGTAGCCCCTGCTTGCTGCAACTAGAGAAAGCCCATGCGCAACGAAAACCCAATGCAGCCAAAAATAAACAAATAAATAAATTTATTAAAAAAAAAAAGTAGCAGTGGTATTGTTACTGGCTGATTTAGAATTAGTGACCTTTAAAGTTATTGACATCCCTTCTGGATGCTCCTCAAATCACCAAACAACATTTAGATTATAATATATTTGACCTATAGGGTCTGACTTGTTATAAGAAGTTCAGAACTGATTAAATTGAATAACAAAGAAAAATAATACAAGTAAAACCTACATTTGTACATCACTGTCAAATGAATATGTAAATGAAGTAAACAGATGTTTTGGAAATACCCCCAGAAAGTCCCTTTCTGAGGAAAAAATTAAGGGTCAAAGACATGGTAAAATTTTCTCGAAGTAAGCTAACTTTGATAATAAACTCTCTTCAGATACCTAAGAAATCCCATCCTACTCCCATATGTTAATATCTTCTTTGAATATAAAATCCAAATTAAAAACTAATTCTTAATAGAAACGTTTTGTTAAAAGCAACATTTTGAAATGCTGTCAGTAACTATCATAAATATTTGAGAAGTTAATATTTTAATCTTCAACTATAGCACAGAAAACACTTTTAGTGACAGACAGTGCTTCATTAATGGAGTTCTGTGTGTCTAATTGCTTTAGGCACAGTGAGCTGCATTATTTTGACACATGACATGCAATTAGTACATGGTCACACGGCTAACGGGAGATTTTACACCTTTTTTCCTTCTACTTTCAGATTGTATAATTAGCATATTTTTTCTGCTCAGAATAATAATCAGAGCCTTAGATCCAGAAATTGCTTAATGAGGTAAAATTCCAGTTGTTGACATTAATACGTGTGACACATTTTTTCAGTTGCTAAAGTAAACCTTGTGCAACCACTTCATTTACCGGTTCCAAAGTGCCCCTACGAGTTAGGAGTTATGTTATTCTTAGCTTAAAATTATTGAGAAGAAAGGCCCCAATAGATGTTTTATACCATTATTTCAGCGTTCCACACATAGTAGGTGGCAAATCAATACTGCTGACAAATTTTAAAAGGGTTCCTTTGGTATCTTCTGTTGTCATTAAATGATTATCAGCACTCAAAATTGAAATAAACTATGAAAGCACTATATGTTATTTTGGAGAGTTCTTAGAATAAAAAGTGGATTATTTTAACAATACAAAATTATATCAGTTGAAGTTTTCATCAAAATGTTATAAATTTTGTTAAAACCAGTTAACAATAATGAAAAAATCATCCAATATATTCCTAGAGCAGAGGCAAATTTTATGTAAAGTTAACAAAAATTAGGTTTCAGAATCCGTCAGTTAAATGACCCCATCCAAGGTGAACACTGTATTCCTAATAATTTTATCTTCATAATTTTGTATTATTTTCCTTAAGGAGTCCTCCACCCTAGTCATAAATGTTTCAGTCCCCACAAAACCTGGATCTGCCCCTGGTAAAAATCACCATGCCGTGCAAACACAAATTCTTGTATACCTCAAAGGGAATTTTTTCCTTTTTTGAAAATACTGTCCTTTGTGTGTGTGTGTGTGTGTGTGTGTGTGTGTGTGTGTGTGTGAAGACCATAGTGACTTTAAGAAGTTCTATCGGGCTTCCCTGGTGGAGCAGTGGTTGGGAGTCCGCCTGCTGATGCAGGGGATGCAGGGGATGCAGGGGACGCAGGGGACGCGGGTTTGTGCCCCGGTCCGGGAAGATCCCACATGCTGCGGAGCGGCTGGGCCCGTGAGCCATGGCAGCTGAGCCTGCGCGTCCGGAGCCTGTGCTCCGCAGCGGGAGAGGCCACAACAGTGAGAGGCCCGCGTACCAAAAAAAAAAAAAAAAAAAAAAAGGTTCTATCAACAACGCTGTTAACGATTCAAACTTTAGGACTTTAAAGTCCCCACCTCTACAAAATTCAAAGAATTAAACTTTGTCCCCTTTACTTATTACTAAACATGAGCCTGTAAAATTATCAAGCATTTACTAATTAAACTCAATGATCAAAATATTAACTTGGTATTATGACACAAGATGTATATTGCATAGGAGATGTATATTGAAGACAAAGGCTGAGAACAGAAAAGCCATTGACATGATAGAGGAAAGAACAAGAAGCACTGATTAGACTTCAGTTTCTTTTTTAAAGTAAATATGTGTAAGCCTAAATATTTTCAAGGCACATTTAAGAAAATCACAAAGAATTTCACTGTTTACTGTCAACTGACATAGTTCTAAGAGTCTTGATTACAAATAAATTCTATTTTTAAAATGTCAACTGTGAATATATGAGAGAATATGTGCAGTCAATAATCTTGGGTTTTTATTACCATGGCCTGTAGTGAGTGACTTACTATTGTTCCTATTGTTTACATGTATAAATACAGCAGACAAAAATTCCATCATACTATCTACAAATTGTGACAACTCTCATTTGGCACCAGATTACTTGTGAAGTGGGAAAAGATATGCACCCATCATATCACTATGACTCCAAAGCCAAATTAATGAACTAATAGTTAAGGTGAATTTTCAGTTTTTAATTTGTAAATAGGCAAGAGAATCAAAGACAGTTACGACAAATGACAATGTCATATGACTAGCTCTACCAGATATTAAACTATTTCATTAAACTACAGTAACTAAGACAGTGTGGCATGCACTAATATATATGCTGTATCATATATATGCAAATATATGTACAGCAGATCAATGAAATAAAATTAACTCAGCTATAAATCCTATTACCTTTTTTCCTTAATAAAAGGAAAAAAGAGTAGTGAAGTAGGAATTTTTTTCTTTTAGTACAGTAAGCACCCTACATACGCCCCTTCAACTTTCAAAAGATGCAAATGTGTGTTTGCATGTCTAATCATGGAAGTTAGTTCACACGTCTGGTGTACATTGTCACATGTGTGCATCCTCTACAAGCAGTTATGCTTTTGTGCTACCAGTGCTACCGTGTCATCTATGATGAGAAAAAAACAGCTACTACCCAGACATCACTGGATCATTGTTTCAAGAAGGCAGATAGAACTGAATCCAACAAGGAACCAGAACCTGTGCCATCAACATCAGTCATGAGTAAAACTGCAGCTTGCCCTCCATCCCCTATTGCTGATGATCCTTCAGCTCTACCATCTCCCACCTCCTTTTCCTCCTCCAGTCAGTAATAATTCTTCTTGCCTGCTTACTCGATGTCAGCCCCTGTATGCCAGGTGTTGTACTGTACTACTGTACTTTTCAAGGTACTGTACTATAAAAGTAAAACACTTTATTTTTTGTTTGTTTTTTATGTATTATTTGTGTGAAAAGTATTATAAACCTATTACATTACAGAACTATATAGCCAATTGTGTTATTGGGTACCTAGGCTAACTTTGTCAGACTTACAAACAAATTGGACTTACGAACGTGCTCTCAAAATGGACCTCATTCATTATGAGGGGACTTACTGTAAATATTAGGACAATTGACTAGGAACATTTAAGAAAAAAATGCCAAAGCAAATTAAATCATTTACAAATTAAATTACTTTATATAGCTATAAACATATGCAAATAACCTATATATAAACTATATACATAGCATAAAAAAATAACTTCTGTGTTTATAAACTCATGTAAGGGAGAGGACTTGCTGAGCTTTGAAACAATGGAAGGAATTGCACAGGAGAAGAGTAACAGATTTTACACCATGAAATGTATTGCTTATACTTTCTTCGGTAGAATAAAAGGAATAAGAGTAAAAGAGTGAAAATTATAGACTACTGCAAATATTTACAGAAAATACAGCAATAGGGTTGCTTTTATTACATAAATCACCCAAATTCATAAGGCAATCAATAAGAGCCCATGATTAAATGAACAAAGAATATGATCAGATAATTCACAAAGTAGAATTACAGTTAGTAAATAAACATGATACAAATGTTAATCCTCACAAGCAATCCCATATATGCAGATTTTAACAAAAATGATATTACATTCCCACTTATCAAATCAATCATATGTGTGGCTGTGTATTTTAATATTTTGATCAAATAATCCCAATTCCAGAATATGTTATTAACAAAACCCCAAATACTAAACTCTCTGTATAAATATGTTTAGCAATACTTGTAATAGCAAAATAAACCTAAATATTCAATTAATCATGATATACTTGATGCATCAGACATACTTTATGAAATAGTATTAAAAAGGGTGGCTATAAAGGTTATATAATCACATGAAAAATACTTTTAACCATGCTCATTTTAAATAGCAAGATTAAGCTATTAAGTACAACATAATTACTATAATACAATTTTCTTTAAATTAAAAAAAAAATAGGTTGGGAAAAGAAGGCTAGAGGGAAATACACTGAAATACCAATATGAAGGAATAAAAAAATAGACAATTAGTGACTGAATTCTAAAGTTCTTTATGTGCTTTATGTATCATATATAAGTTATGTGGTTCCCAGGAATGCTACAATCCTTTGTCAAGATTCTGTTGAGGCTTACTTAGCACTTGATGAGATTGATCTAGCATTTTTCATGAATATGCGACTCCTTTTATGGGTATTTTGTGGACCACTAAGTTCTAAATGTTTTTATTTATTTTATTATTATTTTTTTGTGGTACGCGGGCCTCTCACTGTTGTGGCCTCTCCCGTTGCGGAGCACAGGCTCCGGACACGCAGGCTCAGCGGCCATGGCTCACGGGCCCAGCTGCTCCGCGGCATGTGGGATCTTCCCGGACTGGGGCACGAACCCGTGTCCCCTGCATTGGCAGGTGGACTCTCAACTGCTGCGCCACCAGGGAAGCCCCCTAAATGTTTTAATGTTTGACACACACTTAGCAAATTATTCCTCATTGTGTGGCTGGGCAGCCTGTTTTCTTTTCTTCTCAAGTACTCTATTTCTGATTTTAATGCTATAATCAAGTATTTGTTCAAAAATTACTCATATTCAAAATCATATTTTGAATTATAGTCACTTTATTATTATTTCACCTGTTTCTTTTCACTGTAAAATGTTAGAAAATGGTTAGAATAGATACATAATCAGAACATTAGAAAAAGTGCATATATGAATAAAAGAATTATTTCTATCTACTCTCTGAACTGTGTTAAACAAAAATAGGTATTCATTAATTTAGTGGCTTTCAGGTCTGTTTTCTTGCCTCTCTTACATTCTTTGCTTTTATTACTTGAAACTAATCATTTTCCTTAATTTAAATATTTAAAATTGCATAATTTCAAAGGCTCTTTCATATTTAAATAATTTTTATCCTAACGTAAATCTGTAAAACCATTACCTGAAAGTTTAGATTCTGCTTATTATTTTGACTACATAGGAATCAACAAGTACCACATTTACAAATTTGAATTGAGTGAATTAGTCTATCCAGAGATTGCCAAATCCCATCTTGTGTAATTTAAACTTATTTTTTTAATATCATTCTAATTTTTTATTTTTGTTATTCACTTGGATGTAAATAGTCCTCATGTAATGCATGTGATTGAGCATATCATTTTCACACTTTTGAAGCAATATAATATGTAATAAAAGCAATCCTATTGCAATATTTTCTATAAATATTTGCACTAGAAACCAATGTTTCTTCCAAGAAAGGAAAAAAATAAAATTTTACCTTTTATTCAATGCTCTATTACTTTTGCACCAAGATTACAAAGACGACTCACTTCTGAATATTTACTCAAAGAAAGGGGCCACAGAATAATGTTTCATGCATTTTATTTCAATTCTCTCCACTCCATGAATACACCTCCAAATCACCTGCTTCTTAGAACCCATTCAACAGAAAGACACTCCCAGGTCAACAGAAACAGAGCTTTTAGTCACTGTAAATTTGCTGTACACTCTACTCAGATACTCTTAGATTATCAGTCTCTGTCTACTTGAACTTGCAATTTCATTTACTCAACAAATTTTATTGAATGACAATATATCAGGCTCTGGTATACTTCTTTCCTAATGGAATTCTGCTAAATAGGCTCCAGATAGTATAAATGGCTTAAATTTTCCCCTTTGTATTTATTTATTTGTTTTTGTAAAATACACAACATAAAATTTACCATCTTAACCAATTTTAACTGTACAGCTTTGTGATATTAAATATATTCATATTGTGCAACCATCACCACCATTCATCCCCAGAACTCTTTTCAACTTGCAAAAATGAAACTTTATACCCAGTAAAAACTAACTATCCATTCTCCTCTCTTCTCAGCCCCTGGTAACCACCATTCTACTTTATGTCTCTTATTTGGACTATTCCACGTCCCTCAAAAAAGGAATCATGTAGTATTTGTCTTGTGACTGGTTTATTTCACTTAGCATAATGTCCTTAAGACTCATCCATGTTGTAACATATGTCAGAATTTCTTCCTTTGAAAGCTGAATAATATTTCATTGTATGCATCTGCCACATTTTGCTTATCCATTTGTCTGTTGATGGACTTGGGTTGCTTCCATGTTTTTGTTAATGTGAATAATGCTGCTATGAACACAGGTGTAAAAATATCTCTTCAAAATCCTGCTTTCAATTCTTTTGGGTACATGCCCAGAAGTGGAATTGCTAGATGATATGGTAAATCTATTTATAACTTTTTGAAGAACTACCATACTGTTTTCATAGTTGCTATGCCATTTTACGTTCCCACTAAGAGTGTAAAAGGGTGCCAATATCTCCACATCCTCGTCAGCACTTGTTATTTTCTGTTTTTTGATAGTAGCTATCACAATGGGTATGAGGTGAAATTTCATTGTGGTTTTGATCTGCATTTTCTTCATGGTTAGTGAAGTTGAGCATCTTTATATGTGCTTATTGGACATTTGTATATCTTCCTTGGAAAAATGTCAATTGAAGTCCTTTTCCTATTTTTCAACCAGTTGTTTATTTTTTCATTGTTTTTACCAATAGCCTTTTAAAAATTAAATCATCCTTGTGTATGGCCCTTTTTATATAGTGTTAGATTCGGTTTGCTAATATTTTGTTGAGGATTTTTACATCTATATTAATCAAAGACACTGGTCTCTAATTTTCTTTTTATTTTTTTTTAATTGTCTTTGGTATTGGTTTCTGGGTAATGGTGGCCTTGTAGAATGAATTTGGGAGTGTTCTATTCTCCTCAATTTTTTTCGTATAGTTTGAGAAGGATAGGTATTATAGCTCTTCTTTATATGTTTGGTATAATTCCCCTATGAAGCTACTGGTTCTGGATTTTTGTTTGCTGGGAGGTTTTTTTAATTATTATTATAAATTCAATTTCACTACTAGTGATCAGGCTGTTCAGATTTTCTGTTTCATTCTGATTCAGTCTTGGCAGATTGTATTTTTCTAGAAATATGTCCATTTCTTCTAGGTTGTCCAATTTGCTGGCATATGACTGTAGTATTCTCTTATGATTTTTTGTATCTCTGTGGTATTGGCTATTATTTCTCCCCTTTTATTTCTTATTTTGTCTATTTGGGCCCTCTCTCTTTTCTTCTTGATGAGCCTGGCTAAAAGTTTATTAATTTTATCTTTTAAAAAACAAGCTCTCGGTTTTATTGATTTTTTCTATTTTGGGAGGGGCTGTCTCTATTTTCTCTCTGGTATTATTTCCTTCTTTCTGCTGGATTTGAGCTTTGCTTGTTCTCATTTTTACTAAGTGGGATTTATTCCAAGAATGTTAGGATGGTTCAATATTTGCAAATCAGTGTGATATATACCATGTTAAAGGAAAGGATAAAACATGATCATCTCAATAGATACAGAAACAGCATTTAACAAAATTCAATATCCATTTGTGACTAAAAACTCTCATCAAAGTTGGTATAGAAGAAACATATCTCAACATAATAAATACCATTTACAATAACCCCACAGCTCACTGGTGAAAAACTAAAAGCCTTTCCTCTAAAATCAGGAACAAGACAAGGATGCCTAATATTGTGTCTTCTATTTAACATATAGCATTAGAAGCCCTAGCCACAGCA
This sequence comes from Lagenorhynchus albirostris, assembly GCF_949774975.1. Taxonomy (NCBI): domain Eukaryota; kingdom Metazoa; phylum Chordata; class Mammalia; order Artiodactyla; family Delphinidae; genus Lagenorhynchus; species Lagenorhynchus albirostris. The sequence goes on from NC_083095.1 coordinate 81,504,799, forward strand.
ATCAGACAAGAAATTAAAAGTCATCAAAATTGGAAGGGAAGAAGTAAAACTGTCACTAGTTGCAGGTGACATGATATATATATATATATATATATCCCAAAAGTCTATACCAAAAAGCTATTAGAGCCCATAAATGAATTCAGTAAAGTTGCTGGATACAAGATTAATATACAGAAATCTGTTGCTTTTGTATACACTAATAATGAACTATGAGAAAGCAAAAAAAAATCTTTTTTAAAATCACATTAAAAAACACTTAGGAATAACTTAACTAAGGAGGTGAAAGACCTATACTCTGAAAACTATAAAACATTGATGAAAGAAATTGAAGATTATACAAAAAATGCAAAGAAACCTTGTGTTCATGAATTGGAAAAATTAATATTGTTATAAAATGGCCATACTACACAGAGCAATCTACAGATTTAATGCAATCTCTATGACAAAACACCAATGACATTTTTCAAGGAACTAGAACAAATAATCCTACAATTTATATGGAACCACAAAAGACCCCAGTTAGGCAATGCAATCTTGAGAAAAAAGAACAAAGCTGGAGGTATCACACTCCCTGACTTCAGACTATGCTATAAAGCTACTGTAACAAAACAGCATGGTACTGGCACAAAAACAGACACATAAATCAGTGGAACAGAGATTCCAGAAATAAATCCACATGCCTATGGTCAATTAATCTACAACAAAGGTGGCAAGAATATACAATGGAGAAAAGATAGTCTCTTCAATAAGTGGTGCTGGGAAAACTAGATAGCTACATGTAAAACAATGAGATTACAACATTTTCTCATATCATACACAAAAGTAAACTCAAAATGGATGAAAGACCTAAATGTAACACCTGAAACCATAAAACTTCTAGAAGAGAACATAGGCAGAGCACTCTTTGACACAAAGTGTAGCAACATTTTTCTGGATTCGTCCCCTAAGGCAAAAGAAATAAAAGCAAAAATAAACAAATGTAACACAATTAAACTGAAAAGCTTTTGCACAGCAAAGGAAACCATCTGCAAAACAAAAAGACACTGAATGGCAGAAAATATTTGCAAATGATATAACTGACAAGGGGTTAATATCCAAAATATATAAATAGCTCATATAACTCAATATCAAAAAGAGAAAACCTTGATTATAAAAAGGGTACAAGATCTGAATAGACATTATTCCAAAGAAGACATACAGATGGGTAACAGGCACGTGAAAAGATGCTCAGCATTGCTGATTATTAGAGAAATGCAAATCATAACCACTCAATTGCTTCAACCAACAATCTGGGATGCTACCTTTGATTTTCCCCTTTAATGTACCACAATCTCCTTGACCACTTCATATCCATCCACAAATGTACTTTAACTAATCTATTCTCTCTACCTTTATTGCCACCACCATGATGTCTCATCTGGACTACTGCTGTCACCTTCTAACTGATCTCATTGCCCCTTTGGTTGACCCATACAATCTACTTCCCAAACAGCAGATATTTACACTTTAGAACTTAGATCATGTTACTGTTAGTTTAAAGTCTTCCAGTGATTTCCCACCTTACTTAAAATCCATCTTCATACATTGGATTGCAAAGCCCTATATTTTAGAGTCCCTGTTTACTTCATCTTTCTTTACGTTCTGTCTTATTCCAATCTTATGGCATGCTCAAGAAATTATCTTGACCACATTGAGCTGTTTCCCATCTTGGGACCCTTCCATAAGTTGATTCCTCTACCTAAATTGCTCTTCACCATGACCTTTCATGTCTGGCTCTTTCTTGTCATTCAGATCTTGCCTTAAACACCGTATCAGTGAGATCTCCTCTTACTAACCATCCAATCTAAAACAGCCAACTAGTTACTATATCATCATTGTACATTATTTTTCTGAAGAGAATTTATCACTGGTTGATATTTTTCTTGTTTATTTATCTCTAACCTGAAGGAGAATATAAGCTCCATTATGACATTATCAACTATGCTCACTAATGTATCATCAGCATATAGCACATAATAGGTACTCAACGAATAGTTGAATAAACAAAGTGAATTTCTCCAAAAAATCCTCTGGAATCCCTATATCTGGTTCCTCCACTAGCCTCTTTCATGACCTTCCTTCAAGATGCAATGCAAGTTGTTTAAAAGATTGAGTAATATAAGATTACATAACCAATATCAAATACTTACAAGAAGAAAAAATAATAATAACTAAATAACTAGAATTCAAAAATCCAAATAGTATAATTTGGCCAGAAAGGGCTGAATTCAATAAGCTATCTTAAAGTCAAAAATCACATTTACTCTCCTAAAAGAAGTGTCAATGCTTTTAAAAATATGACTTTTAGTTTCTCAGTAAATAGACTTCTAGCAGTAAGAAAAGCCAGCTTAGGAAAACAGAGAACTATTTTGGCCCAATGTTTTATTGGTTGTATAAACTTGATTTTGGTTCTTTATCTTATCTAGCTTCTAAATCATTAAAATGTGACAACGTAGTTCAAGAAAGAGATAATCACACTAATACATAAAATAAAACTATTAACACATTAGACATAATGAGATAATTTTTATAAACTCAATTAAATTTCTTAGAAGAAGCCCTACAAATTATTGCTTAATGTTAATCATGAGAAATTTACAACAAAAGATGTTTAAATGAGACTCTTTCTCTTATGTCAGACTTTCAGGAGAGACCCAGAGCCCAAAACAGAGTTAAATATCCCACGTCATGTAGGGAGGTGTGATCATCATTGCAAAACTTGGAAAGAGGTGGCTCAAATGATTCTCCCAGCATCAGTTCATCCCTAACCTCTAAGCTTTAAGAAAAGGAGAATTCATCAAAGTATAGACCTGGAGGACAAGGTAATCAGTATAACCTTTCCTGTTATGACAACTCGAAAAGCAAGACAAAGTATAAGAAAATGAAATCTGCTTAAGGTCTCAAAGAATAACAAAATAGTCAAGAATTGCCAGGCTAGTTTCTAGGGAAGACAGAAGTTCAGAGAAGTGACATTTTCAAGAAGACATTATCAATCTGTGATTACCCTCCCTAACTTTACTAATTCCAGAGAGTGTTCCTAAGTAGCTAAGAGGCTAAACCCTACTTTTAATGGCTTCCATGGACTAGAAAGAAAAAGATTAATGTTAAAGTCCTACAAGGACTGTAGATCTGGTGATCTAGAAGTAAGTAGGGTAAGCTATAAGTAAAAAGATCATTATAGGAACTGAAGCTCAGCTGAACCATCTCCATTGTTAAACTTGGATTACTGTAATCCTGTACTGGTGCTGCTACCAGATGCCTGACAAGCAAACAAAAATCCTCTCTGCAGGAAGGTAACATCATCCTAGGCTTTCAATTATTTCTGCAAACAATTCTGCAAATAAAGGTCTAGCATATTAAAACATAATCAAACAACAAATATACAAAAAAGTCAATTCAACATGAATAGAGCCAGCAAAAACAATTGAAACATACCCAAAAAGAATACAAAATTGGAGATATCTTACATAAAATTTATAACAGTTATATTTACTATGTTCAAGGATGAAGAAAAGATAGAGAATTTCATCAGCTACTCCAAAATATATTAAAGAATAAAATGGGAATTCTGAATCTGAAAAATTCAAAAATGCAATAACCAAAATAAGAACTCGACAGATGGGTTAATATCAGATAAGGCATAGCTTATGAAACAATTTGGAAACTGAAGCATGGGTCAGAAGAAAATTTACAGAATGAAAAAAGAAGAGACAAAAGATTAGAAAATGTAGAATGTAGTATATATGACCTAGATGGTACCATGGGAAGGGCTAAATTATTTGAATCCAAGAAGAGGAGAGGGTGAGAATAGGCAGAAGCAGTATTTGAAAAGATAATAGCTGAGAACTTCCTAGTACTGATGAAAAACTTCAAGCCACATATATGTAAAAGACACTATGTATATTGTAGTAAAGATTATTTGAAAAATTACGATAATGAAACGGAATAAACGAAGTACAATCTGATATTCTTTAGGCAAAGGGATAATGGTCCCTGATGGAAGCCAAGAGATCCAAGGAAAAACATTAAACATTTGAAAAGTTTAAATATTTGGATAAATCTAAATTAATATGGATGGTTTAAAATAGTAATAATGTATATGTTCTATATATAATTATATATAAAATTTACAGATATAATTAAAATTTACAGATATAATTAAAATATAAGAATAATGACAAACAAGTCAGGAAGGAGAAATATGGTTACGATATTACAAAATCCTCAAATCCTTACATTGTAGTTTAAGATGATAAATGTGCCAATTAATATTAGACTTGCATAAGTCAATAATATATGCTGTAATGTTCAGAGAAAGCATCAATAAAAAGCATCAATAAAATATCAAACGTGTGTAAATTTCAAGCTAATATTAGGAAAAGTGAAAGTTAAAAAAACCCTCAAATAATCCAAAAGGGAACCCTAGTGAATGTAGAGCAAATAAAAACCACTTAAGATAGTAGAACTCAACTCAAGTATGTCAGTACATATGCTAAATGTAATGTACTAAAGGTTTCAATTAAGAGACAAATACTGTTAGGCTGAATTAAAACTAAACAACTATAAAGATAAATAAGCAACACATCTAAAATGTACAAATAAAAAATCTGTAATTGTTCTATCAATTACTAAAAGAGCTTTGTTAAAGTCTTTCACTATATTGTGGATTTTTCTATTTCATCTCATATTTCTGTTGATTTTTGCTTTATATATTTTGACAAGGTATTATTAGATGCATATGAATTTGGAACTTTTAATCTCTGTGGCACAGTACTCCTATCTCTAGTAATGCTTTTGCTTTAAAATCAACTTTGACTTTAATAGTACAGATAAGGCTTTTTAAAAATGTTTAATTACAGAAGAATTACATAGTGATTACTAAGAAATTTAAATAGTAGGTATTTATATTGTAATTCAGTTTTCAAAGCCTTTGCTGTGCTTCTTTAGTTATGTTCCACAGATGTACTGCTTATGGGTGACCTTAGTATTTGTGCCAGTTCAGATAGAAAATTAGGGATGCCCTTCTCAGTCTCTCTCCTGCCAGGGTTTTCTACCACATGCTCCAGTTCTCAGGAGCTCCTTTTCCCAGTTCCTCTGGTCAGAAAGATTGGATTCTTTCAAAGTTAAGCCTTCTGAGCTTTTGTACAGATCCAAGCAAATGGGGTAGAGTGGCAAGGGAAAAAGAGAGAGCATCAATGACGGGGATTCCTCCACATTCTTCTATGACAGGAGCCCCTTTTCCCAGTTTCTCTATCCAAGATCTCTCAGTGTCTTAGATGCCTGCGCCACTGTGCATTCAGAACTGGTTTGGGGGCAAGGAAGGGAGAATCAAAGGAAAAAAATGGAAATTATGTAGCAGGATGTCTCACAAAGGCAATGTATCAAAAGTCATCAAGGTGTGAATCAATTTTACATTGTCCACTCAATGGTGACCAACTTGTGTTCAGGAGTAAATGAAACCTCTCCAAATTTCTGCTGACTCTCACCAGTGTCATAGAATCCCATTTTGTCTCCACAAATACTCATCCTCCACTATACTCCTGGAGAGCCCGAGTCAATGAAAATGAATGAATGATAATGAAAAGGAGAAAAAATTTAAAAATGAGATCTTCAACAAGAACAAAATATCAACACTCCTTGTACATGCATATTCTAGGTGGATATGTGGAAATTATGTGACATTAACATGAACAAAAGGGCCTGTAGACCTCCTATTTATTTCTGACATTCTTAGCAATTTAGAGAGAGAAACTAGCAACATTTTTAAGAAGATGATTATAAGCAGTAACAGAAGCCCACCAGGATAATTTTTTGCTTCTGTTTCCTAAGAAGATATCATCTTTACCTATGAGTCAAAGGGTGTTTTATTCAAATTCATCCAAGATATACCCATCACCTCCAAAAGATTGGAAATTTGTCTATAACAAATGCAGGTTCATGAGACTAGTACAGTTACATTTTCATTTTATAGCTCTATCATTACAGGGTGAGTTTTCTTTAAAGAGGACTTTATTATTTCTATCACCTTCTTAATTGAAATCAAAGTATCATACGTTTTTAAGAGACCTCAGTGGTCCTTTAAATATTTGCGAGTTGAGCATATTGATTTCTTTTGATTATCAAAAAGTTCATCTGGGAGCCCTGGATCCAATTTCTCTGCTACTAGTGGTACGATAAGGTGATGCTGAGTTTTTGCACCCTGAAGAAGAAAATAATGAAATGTCTCTAATATTTTCAGTTGCATATCCCTGTTAGTGTATTTTGGAATTACATTATTCTATTCTAGGAACATGTGAAAGTTCTGATAAACAAAAGCCTTTCTTGATAAATTTATAGTTACAATGAAACTATAATATTGAAATCTGAGAGCAGGATATAGTCCTTTAAGCCAAGTCAATAGATTGCAAATACACACTGATTATATTATGATAACTGGATCTATCACAGCATTGCTAAACTGTTATCAGGAAGGCAAATACTTAAAAAATAATTTAAAAAATTAAAAAGAAATTTAACCACACTACATGGTATATTGAAAAGAAAATATTTTTGTCATTATTGACTTAGTGTGTCTTGGGTGGGTAACAATTTCTGTTAGAATTAGAAAGCCATGACTAAATTTCCTAAAGCCAGAAATATTTCAGAGTCTGAAGCCATGCTATCTTACTATATGTGGGTTTTAAGCTCTTGAAAAGTGGCTAGTCCAAATTGAAAACTGCTGTTAAGTGAAACTACACACCAGATCTCAAAGACTTAGTTTCAAATAAAGAATGTAAAACATCTCATTAACAGTTTTAAAACTGATTACATGTTGAAATAATAATATTTTGGATATACTGGGTTAAATAAACTATTATTAAAATGCATTCCATTTCTTTTTACTTTTTTAAGTGTGACTACTAGAAAATTTTAAAATACTTATATGGCTTATATTCGTGGGTCACATTATATTTCTATTGGACAGTGCTGTTCTAAACCATACATCATAATAATATTAAGACTGTTGGGTAGAATATCCTATTTATTATACTTAAAAAACATTTCTCCATGAAATTTTCTAGCATAGAGTTTCCAGTAACCACTTAGCAAACATGCATAGTCCCATTGGTTTAGGTAAGTTTTTTTATTCTTATTTTCTTCTGGTGTAGGCCTTGTTACGTCTGGTATACATGTGTGGGTGTTGCAACTACTTATCTTCATGTCTGTTTTTCTTTTTTATTGGACTGTGAGTTCCTTCAGGAGAAAAAGACTTATCAGCACACAGTATACTATCAATAAAATTCATAGGATAAATTTTTAACAAGGAAGAAATTAATAACTCCCTTTATTCTTACCTTTTCTAGGAAGGCTATACCTTAATGGACACTAAATAAATGATGTTGCCTGGGTTATTTGACTAACTGGATTAGTTAGAACACTGTTGAACCAATCACAGTTAAAGAGAGGCCTCCCCATTTTGTTGGGAAATTCTTTTACAGGATCTCTCTTAAATCAACCAGAGGTAAAATAAAAATAGTACCACTGTAGTTAGAATCACAGAAATACATTATTTCAGGATTTTTAATTAATTTATTCAATAGATGTTTACTTCTTCCTGTTATGTGTCTGACACGGGGATACAAAGATTAATGAAACATTATTCCTATATTTATGTAGCTCACAGCCTAGATTAAGAGACAGACAAATATTCAAAGTATTCTCTACTATGACTGAAGACTATGCAGGTTACAGCAATGGAGACAGCTATCAGTTTTACCTGGCTTCATAGAGGAATTTAGGATTTAGCTGAGGCTTTGAAAGGTAGGTAGATGTTTGTACATACAATCATACTCGTCGGGGGGGGGCGGTGAGGGACAGTTCAGAGCAATCCACAAAGAGAATAAAATAGAAATCTAAGCACTGAGGCACGAAAGAGCAAGTAATTCTATATTTTAGAGTTAGGGAATGATGAACTGAAAAGTGGCAACAAGATCAGGTAGTTCATTAATTTAATCTACTCGAGTAATATTTATTGAGGAAGTTTAGTGTACATTTTAGGAGATCTAACTCGAGATTTAAATTACCTGAGATCAAATTCTCTACCACTGCCTAATCATGTGATCTTGGATAAAACATTTTTTTAACATCTTTAAGCTCTGGTTTGCTTATATGCACAGTGGGAAAGATAATAATAGCAATTACAATTTATAGACTTGTTACAAGGATTAAATAAAATAATCCACTCTAAATGCTCAGCACTGTCAAGGCTCTCCAGTCAAAGACCATCAGCAAATTACTTGTAGTTGAACAAGCTGGGTTTATTACTCAATACAGAAAAAATAGAACAAAAACACAAAAACCAACAGCACACTAAAAGGATCGTTCACCATGGTCAAGTGGGGTTTATCCCAGGAATGCAAGAATTCTTCAATATACACAAATCAATCAATGTGATAAACCATATTAACAAACTGAAGGGGAAAAACCATATGATCATCTCAAAGAGGAAGAAAAAGCTTTCGACAAAATTCAACACCCATTTATGATAAAAACCCTCAAGAAAGTAGGCATAGAGGGAACTTACCTCAACATAATAAAGGCCATATATGACAAACCCACAGCAAACATCACTCTCAATGGTGAAAAACTGAAACCATTTCCACTAAGATCAGGTAAAAAGGTTGCTCACTCTCACCACTATTATTCAACATAGTTTTGGAAGTTTTAGCCATGGAAATCAGACAAGAAAAAGAAATAAAAGGAATACGAGTTGGAAAAGAAGAAGTAAAGCTGTCACTGTTTGCAGATGACATGATACTATACACGGAGCATCCCAAAGATGCTACCAGAAAACTACTAGAGCCAATCAATGAATTTGGTAAAGTAGCAGGACACAAAATCAATGCACAGAAATCTGTTGCATTCCTGTACACTAATGGTAGAAAATTTGAAAGAGAAATTAAGGAAACACACCCATTTACCATTGCATCAAAAAGAATAAAATACGTAGGAATAAACCTACTTAAGGAGACAAAAGACCTGCATGCAGAAAACTATAAGACATTGATGAAAGAAATTAAAGATGATACAAACGGATGGAGAGAATATCATGTTCTTGGACTGGAAGAATCAACATTGTGAAAATGACTGTACTACCCAAAGCAATCTACAGATTCAATGCAATCCCTATCAAACTACCAATGGCATTTTTCATAGAACTAGAACAAAAAATTTCACAATTTGCATGCAAGCACAAAAGACCCTAAATAGCCAAAGCAATCTTGAGAAAGAAAAACGGAGCTGGAGGATAAAGGCTCCTGGACTTCAGACTATACTACAAAGCTACAGTACACAAGACAGTATGGTACTGGCACAAAAACAGAAATATAGATCAATGGAATAGGACAGAAAGCCCGGAGATAAACCCATGCACATATGGTCACCTTATCTTTGATAAAGGAGGCAAGAATATACAATGGAGAAAAGACAGCCTCTTCAATAAGTGGTGCTGGGAAAACTGGACAGCTACATGTAAAAGAATGAAATTAGAACACTCCCTAACACCATGCATAAAAATAAACTCAGAATGGATTAAAGATCTAAGTGTAAGGTGAGACACTATAAAACTCTTAGAGGAAAACATAGGCAGAACACTCTATGACATAAATCACAGCAAGATCTTTTCTGACCCACCTCCTAGAGAAATGGAAATAAAAACAAAAATAAACAAATGGGACCTAATGAAACTTAAAAGCTTTTGAACAGCAAAGGAAACCATAAATAAGACGAAAACACAACCCTCAGAATGGGATAAAATATTTGCAAATGAAGCAACTGACAAAGGATTAACCTCCAAAATTTACAAGCAGTTCATGAAGCTCAATATCAAAAAAACAAACAACCCAATCCAAAAATGGACAGAAGACCTAAACAGACATTTCTCCAAAGTAGATATACAGATGGCCAACAAATACATGAAAGGATACTCAACATCACTAATCACTAGAGAAATGCAAATCAAAACTACAATGAGGTATCACCTCACACGGGTCAGAATGGCCATCATCAGAAAATCTAGAAACAATAAATGCTGGAGAGGGTGTGGAGAAAAGGGAATCCTCTTGCACTGTAGGTGGGAATGTAAATTGATATAGCCACTATGGAGAACATTACGGAGGTTCCTTAAAAAACTAAAAATAGAACTACTATATGACCCAGCAATCCCACTACTGGGCATATACTCTGAGAAAACCATAATTCAAAAGGACACATGTACCACAATGTTCATTGCAGCACTATTTACAATAGCCAGGAGATGGAAGCAACCTAAGTTTCCATCTACAGATGAATGGATAAAGAAGATGTGGCACATATATATAATAGAATATTACTCAGCCATAAAAGGAAACAAAATTGAGTTATTTGTAGTGAGGTGGATGGACCTATAGTCTGTCATACAGAGTGAAGTAAGTCAGAAAGAGAAAAACAAATACCATATGCTAACACATATATATGGAATCTAAAAAAAAAAGGTTCCGAAGAACCTAGCGGCAGGACAGCAATAAATATGCAGATGTAGAGAATGGACTTGAGGACATGGGGAGGGGGAAGGGTAAGCTGGGACGAAGTGAGAGAGTGGCATGGACATATATACACTACCAAATGTAAAATTGATAGCTAGTGGGAAGCAGCCGCATAGCACAAGGAGATCAGCTTGGTGCTTCGTGACCACCTACAGGGGTGGGATAGGGAGAATGGGAGGGAGACACAAGAGGGAGGAGATATGGGGATATATGTATATGTATAGCTGATTCACTTTGTTGTAAAGCAGAAACTAACACACCATTGTAAAGCAATTATACTCCAATAAAGATGTTAAGAAACAAAAACAAAACACAGGGAGCTGTGGGTGTCTCAGGAAGAGGTGTTAGAGAGAATCTATTACAGGATTTGGGCTTAGGTTGGGTGATTTAGGGAGGATCCAAGAAAGCAGGGGTTTGTTCTAGATTAGGTGCTGTCAGAAAGAGGGGGCAATTCTATGACTGGACATTTCAGTAAGTTGTATCCTTAGAGAAGGCAGACTAGAGCAAGGCTTAAGGCTATAATTGGTAAAGAAGTATCAGCCACTTATAGTACCAAGGCGAGAGGGGTGTTTGCTATTTTGCACGAAGATCTTGTTTCTGTCTGTGCTTAAAGTTACGAATTTGTCTTGTTTTGTCTCATAGTTTCAGAGTGACCTTGTCTAATGTTAGTGAGATTATGTCCACCAGAAGAACAACATGGCCCAGCCCTACATATGAGACCAGTTTCTAGATGTCAGGGACTGCTTTTTAAAATTTCCCAGTGCGCTGCCTAATATATAGTAGGCATTCAATAAATATTTGAAGTTGCTTTTAGATGTCAAGTGCAGATGTCAAGTAAAAAGAGAGTTTAAGACTGTGCTCTGAGGAACTCCATCATTTAATGGCCAGGTAAAGGAGAAAGAGGCTGCAATGGAAAATAAAAATTAATCACAGACGTGGAAGGAAAACAAGGAGAGTGTGATGTCATGGAGAGGAAGGGAATCTTTCAAGGATGAAAAAAGTGGTGGACAGCTGTCAGATATTGCTAAGAAGTCAGGGAAGATGAGTTCTGAACACTAGAATTAACAACAGGGAACTCACTGGCATCCTTGGTGAGAGGAGTTTCAGTGGAACAATGGCAGGGAAAGTCAGATTAGGGTGGGATGAGAAATGAGCAGGAGGCAAGACAATTGCTTACAAAGAGGAAAGTACAATTAGATGTGTTGAAGGGTCATGAAAGGTCAAGGAGGATTTAAATTATTTTTAACACAGAAATTATTTTCACATTTAAATGTTGATGGGATGATTCTAGTCAAGTGGAAGAGATTAAATATACAGGAAAGAGGAAAACTGATAATGAAAGATTTTCGAAAAAGGTGGCAGGGAAAGAATCCAAAATAAATGTTAATGGTCATGGGATCCATTGTGGTGTTTTTTTGTTGTTCTTGTCTTAGTTTTTTGCTTCATTCAAGGTATTAGCTGTAACTATCTAGAGGTTAAACCACTGAATTAAATCTAAACTGATAAATATCATAATTAGATTTGTATTTGAGAAAGATAACAGCATGAAATGGAAAATGGGTTAGAGGATTTCAAAACTGGAAACATGACAACATTTTGGAGGTTAGTCCAACAGTTCTGGAAAGGAAGGTAGGGATTTGAACTACAGCAATAATAGTTGGGATAGAAAAGAAGAGAGGACCATGAGAGTGCTCAGGAGAGAACCATGACACCATGTGGTCATTAATTACAATCGGATGTCAAAAGGCGACCTAAATAGAATGCAGAGGATAACTCCTAGACTTTAGACTCAAGTTACCAGGAAGAAGGTGATGCCATTCAGTTTGTAAGAAATACAAGAGGAAAGCAGATTTGGACAGGACTATCGGGGAATGTGGGAAAATTATGATTTTGTTAACTCTTTTATTCATTCAACAAATTTCTTTAAAATCTACTTTATGTCAGGAACTATACTAAACTCTGAAGAAACAGTCATGAACAAGAGAGCTGTGTTTCCTGCCCTACTGGAGTTTATATTAAGGTGATTTTTGAGTTTGAGATACTTTCAAGATTTCTAAATAGGTATATTAAATAAACCAGTTGGATAAACTAATATAAGGTTTAAAAGAAAGGTCTGGGCTAAAAATAGAGAGATGTAGGGAGAGAAAAACAGAAACAGAATAGTTGGGCTTCCCTGGTGGCGCAGTGGTTGAGAGTCTGCCTGCCGATGCAGGGGACGCGGGTTCGTGACCCGGTCCGGGAAGATCCCACATGCCGCGGAGCGGCTGGGCCCGTGAGCCATGGCCGCTGAGCCTGCGCATCTGGAGCCTGTGCTCCGCAACGGGAGAGGCCACAACAGTGAGAGTCCCGCGTACAGCAAAAAAAAAAAAAAAGAAACAGAATATTGACATTGATAATAGTTCTCTTAAAATACGTATCCAGATCCCCTGACAGCCTGAGCAAAGTAGAGGATAATTAAGGAAGGCATACTTAAAAGTGTCCTAAAATCTACGGCTGTTTTTGTGGTCAGATCACTTTAACTATCAGTATAATTTTTCTACACAATATTCAAATCTATACTTATCCACATGGTATAATTGAATTGCATATTCTTTGGGATTAGACAGAACTGGGTTTAAATTCTAGCTCTACCCCTCTGGGTGTGAGAACACAAGTTATCCAACATTTATTGAGCATGTTATATACTAGCCCTTGTGTAAGGTACTGAAGTGTGTGGTTAGTAATCCATTGTCCTTACCCTGAAGAAGCTTCTAGATTTATGAAGCAGGTTGATTTTCATCTTTGCCAACATGACAAAAATGAGATATCTTTATCATGGTGTTGTGAGGGGTAAGTGAGGCAAGAATGCATTGTACCTGACACATATTTCTCCATAACATGGTATGGAGTTAGCTGGATAGTAACATCATCTTTTAGGGTAAGAAGGTCACTGAAAGTATATTCTTCCAAAAATTAGTCACTACTTATGCTCCTGGGATTGCTTTCAAGTGTTCCCAATAGAGTATTATATTTATTGGCTTGTTTTTAAGGAATCTTAGCAATAGCTGCTGCACTTTCATGAGCTGATTCAACAAGCCAGAGGCAACATTTTCTTTGCAGGATACAGTTATGCCAAAGCACTCATTTGGTTTAAACAGTATATCATGTGGGGTCATGACCTGCTGAATCCTGATGAATTAGCTTTTCAGCAAATTTCTGCTTATCTGCCTTATGCAATGCCTTCTCTAAAAAGATCAGGATGACACAGGAAAGAGATAATTAAGGAAAGAATTCAAAAGGAAGAGAATCACAGAAAGAGAAAATCTGTCATTCATTTTCTCTAGTGTTTGACAGTAAATTGTAGTGCTTAACAAAGTTTATGTACACCAATATGTTTAAGCAATTCCTTATAAACTCCCAGCACTTTAAATTAATATATTGAGAAGCGGAGATCCTTTGACTAGTCACAGTACCTCAGGGACTACTGGCCAAAGTCCTTGTTGACTTTCTGGAATCATCAAACTAATTCAAAAGGCCTAGAAGGTTTACACTGTTAGTCTTTCCATGCACCCCTGTCTATGCTACCCACAAATCTTCCCTGAAATATTGAGTGGAATGTATTCAACAATTCTTAACCCGGAGTATGTTAAAATCTTCTGGGAGGGCCAATCTCTACAAGGAGTGATTCTTACAAGGAAGTTTGTTTTCTCTCTCTCTTTTTTTTTTACCTAAAGTGAGCAGCAACATCTGAGAAACCTAACTATATATCTTTTAAGATAAATACATAGAAAAAAGAGAGGTGGTTGGGCGTGGTGCTATAACTCACATGTCCTAGAAAACTTAGCTTTCTTTCGAAAGAATACATTCTCAAACTTCACCGTGCATTAACAAAATGATTGACTCTAGGGAATATTCTAGAAGTATTTAGAGCTTTTTTTGTTCACATGGAACAACAGAGAAAATCACACTAAACTGCAATAAAGCATAGAGGTATTTTAACCCTTCTTCCATCTATCTTCCACCACATCTCTGGAAGTAGTGTAATCTATTACCATTTCAGTGCTTGACATCAATGGTGTAATGAAATACACACATATTCAGCACCAAGTTTCTTCCTGGTTATAGATGCAAATCCTTTTAATACACAATCCAAGCCTAGGAGAAATTGCTATAGTGAGATTTCTTTTTCTTTATTGGAGTATAATTGCTTTACAATGTTGTGTTAGTTTCTGCTGTACAACAAAGTGAATCAGCTATATGTATACACATATCCTCATACTCCCTCCCTCTTGAGCCTCCCTCCAACCCTCCCTATCCCACCCCTCTAGGTGGTCACAAAGCATCAAGCTGATCTCCCTGTGCTATGCAGCACCTTCCCAGTAGCCATCCATTTTAGATTTGGTAGTGTATATATGTCAATGCTACTCTCTCACTTCATCCCAGCCTCCCCCTCCCACCTCATGTCCTCAAGTATGTTCTCTATGTCTACATCTTTATTCCTGCCCTGCAACTAGGTTCATCAGTACCATTTTTCTTTTTAGATTCCATATATATGTGTTAGTTTATGGTATTTGTTTTTCTTTTTCTGACTTACTTCACTCTGTATGACAGACTCTAGTTCCATCCACCTCACTACAAATAACTCAATTTCATTCCTTTTTATGGCTGAGTAATATTACATTGTATATGTGGGCCACATCTTCTTTATCCATTCATCTGTCAATTGACATTTAGGTTGCTTCCATGTCCTGGCTATTGTAAATAGAGCTGCAATGAACATTGTGGAACATGACTCTTTTTGAATTACGGTTTTCTCAGGGTATATGGCCAGTAGTGGGATGGCTGGGTCATATGGTAGCTCTATTGTTAGTTTTTTAAGGAACCTCCATACTGTTCTCCATAGTGGCTGTATCAATTTACATTCCCACCAACAGTGCAGGAGGGTTCCCTTTTCTCCACACCCTCTCCAGCATTTATTGTTTCTAAATTTTATGATGATGGCCATTTTGACTGGTGTGAGGTGATATACCTCATTGTGGTTTAGATTTGCATTTCTCTAATGATTAGTGATGTTGAGCATATTTTCATGTGTTTGTTGGCAATCTGTAGGTCTTCTTTGGAGAAATATCTATTTAGGTCTTCCGCCCGTTTTTGGATTGTTTTTTTTTTATATTGAGCTGCATAAGCTGCTTATATGTTTTGGAGATTAATCCTTTGTCAGTTGCATCGTTTGCAAACATTTTCTCCCATTCTGAGGGTTGTCTTTTCGTCTTGTTTATGGTTTCCTTTGCTGTGCAAAAGCTTTTAAATTTCATTAGGTCCCATTTGTTTTTTTGTTTGTTTGCTTTGTTTTTTTGCGGTACACGGGCCTCTCACTGTTGTGGCCTCTCCTGTTGCAGAGCACAGGCTCTGGATGTGCAGGCTCAGTGGCCATGGCTCATGGGTCCAGCCGCTCTGCGGCATGTGGCATCTTCCTGGACTGGGCCACGAACCCACGTCCCCTGCATCGGCAGGCAGACTCTCAACCACTGTGTCACCAGGGAAGCCCCAGGTCCCATTTGTTTACTTTTGTTTTCATTTCCATTACTCTAGGAGGTGGGTCAAAAAGGATCTTGCTGTGATTTATGTCACAGAGTGTTCTGCCTATGTTTTCCTCTAAGATTTTTAGTGTCTCACCTTACACTTAGGTCTTTAATCCATTTTGAGTTTATTTTTGTGCATGGTGTTAGGGAGTGTTCTAATTTCATTCTTTTACATGTAGCTGTCCAGTTTTCCCAGCACCACTTACTGAAGAGGCTGTCTTTTCTCCACTGTACATTCCTGCCTCCTTTATCAAAGATAAGGTGACCATATGTGCGTGGGTTTATCTCTGGGCTTTCTATCCTGTTCCTTTGATCTATATTTCGGTTTTTGTGCCAGTACCATACTATCTTGATTACCGTAGCTTTTTAGTACTGTCTGAAGTCATGGAGCCTGATTCCTCCAGCTCCATTTTTCTTTCTCAAGATTGCTTTGGCTATTTGTGGTCTTTTGTTTCCATACAAATTGTAAAATTTTTAGTTCAAGTTCAGTGAAAAATGCCATTGGTAATTTGACAGGGATTACATTGAATCTGTAGATTGATTTGGGTAATATAGTGGTTTTCACAATGTTGATTCTTCCAATCCAAGAACATGGTATATCTTTCCATCTGTTTCTATCATCTTTGATTTCTTTCATCAGTGTCTTATAGTCTTCTCCATACAGGTCTTTTGTCTCCTTAGGTAGGTTTATTCCTAGGTATTTTATTCTCTCTGCTGCAATGGTAAATGGGAGTGTTTCCTTAATTTCTCTCTCTGTTTTTTCATTGTTAGTGTATAGGAATGCAAGAGATTTCTGTGCTTTAATTTTGTATCCTGCTACTTAACCAGATTCATTGATCAGCTCTAGTAGTTTTCTGGTGGCATTTCTAGGATTCCCTATGTATAGTACCATGTCATCTGCAAACAGTGACATTTCTTCTTTTCCAATTTGGATTCCTTTTATTTCTTTTTCTTCTCTGATTGCTGTGGCTAAACCTTCGAAAACCATGTTGAATAACAGTGGTGAGAGTGGACATCCTTGTCTTGTTCCTGATCTTAAAAGGAAATGCTTTCAGTTTTTCACCATTGAGAATGATGTTGGCTGTGGGTTTGTCATGGCTTTTATTACGTTGAGGTAGGTTCCCTCTATGCCCATTTTCTGGAGAGTTTTTATCGAAAGTGGGTGTTGAATTTTCTCAAAAGCTTTTTCTGCATCTACTGAGATTACCATATGGGTTTTAGCCTTCAGTTTGTTAATATGGTTTATCACATTGATTGATTTGTGTATATTGAAGAATCCTTGCATTCCTGGGATAAACCCCACTTGATCACAGTGTATGATCCTTTTAATATGCTGTTGGATTCTGTTTGCTAGTATTCTGTTGAGGATTTTTGCATCTATGTTCATCAGTGATATTGGCCTGTAATTTTGTTTTTTTGTGACATCTTTGTCTGGTTTTGGTATCAGGGGGATGGTGGCCTTGTAGAATGAGTTTTGGAGTGTCCCTCCCTCTGCTATATTTTGGAAGAGTTTGAGAAGGACAGGTGTTAGCTCTTCTCTAAATGCATAGTGAGATTTGACAATACATTGGCCTTTGGGGCTCAGTGGACTTTTCAGATGGCCTATGTCAACTTTACCTAGTCCAAGTTGTTTTTCAGTAGAGTAAATAAAAGGAAAAATAACCCAGACTTTAGAATTAGACCTAATGCACCTAAATCCTCTGTATTAGTGTTCTCCAGACATGTGCAGATTTATTATAGTAGTTGACTCACATAGTTATGGAGGCTGAGAAATCCCACAGTCTGCTGTTTGCAAGCTGGAGAATCAGGAAATTAATTCAGTGTGGGTCCATATGTCTGTGAACCAAGGGGTGCCAATGGTGATGGAATAAGTCCCAGAGTCTGAAGGCCTGAGAACCAGGAGCACTGATGTCTAAGGACAGCCAAAGAAAGATGTCCCAGCTCAAGAAGAGAGAGAGTTTCCCCTACTTTTCCTTTTGTTTTATTTCGGCCCTCAACACACTGGATGATGCTTGTCCACATTGGTGAGAGCAAATATTCTTAGTCTACTGAATCAAAAACTAATCTCTTCTAGAAACATTCTCACAGACACACTCAGAAATAATATTTTTATCTGGGCATCTCTTGTCCCAGTCAAGTTGGGACAAGGAAGCTTATGGTGGTAATGAAAGTCCCAGATCAGTTGACTTTAAAATTAGTCAAAAGGGAGATCCTGGGTAGGCCAGACTCAGTCAGGTGAAGCTTTTAAAAACAGGGCTTAAGCCCTCTCTGAAGTCTGAAAGATTCTCCTGCTGGCCTCAGAAGGTAGCTTCCATATTGTGAGTGGTGTTTGGGAGTGTCACAGGGCAAGAAACAGAGTGACCTCTAGGACCTGAGAGTGGCCCCTGACCACCACCAGCATGAAAAAGGAGGCCTTAGTCCTACAACCACAAAGAACAGAATTCTGCCAAAAATCACATGGACTTGAAAGAGAAGTTCAAGCTTTAGAAGGAAACACAGCCCGGCCAACCCCTTGATTGCAACCTGTGAGTTTGTGATTCATAGAAATAGTGAGATAACACGTGTGTTTTTTTAAGCTGCTAAGTTTGTGGTAATTTGTTACACAACAGTAGAACACTAATACAAAATACACATTTTTATGGTCTTCTAACAGGCTATTTTCATAGTGATTCAGGAGAAGATACTGTCTAATGGTTTGAGACTCAGAGAAAAATGTTACTGGAATAAAATGGTTTCAGCAAGCAGGTCATTTGAACCTGCTCAAAATTTCCAAACATTTAGGTGAAGTCAGAATGCAGTATAGGGGCCGGGAAATATTTATTTTTAAGGAGGGAGAAACAACTTCACTTCCAATTCCATTAACAAACTACTCGCTTCTATCAGTAACTAAACCAACCCAAATTACACTGCTTCTTAGTTAAAGACACAGTAATTTGACCACTATTCTAATAAATCAGTTGAAGGGTTAGGAAACAATTTAACTGGAAGAAATGACTCTGTTTACTGGCACAAATAATGTAAATAATCTCATAGCACTAATTATAAGTGATTGGATACCCTTAGGATGGTTAATAATGGATTTAAATGGGAATCCTTGAGTTTGATTAGCTGTTTTAACATTAGATGACTTATTCTAGAGTAAGTCTCAGACATTTACGGGTTCCAAAGATGACCTAAAAACCAAATATCTAGATATGAAGAAATCACAAGCTTTGGAAAAGAGAAAAATGAGCTTGAAGATTACCATAATGGCCTTTTATTTGAAATCTGTGTATGTTAAAATGAATTAAGTGAAATAGACATATAATTACACGATTTTTCGGTGTAGCATCATGATAAAGAATAGGGTTCAGTATCTTAAAATCATCAAACAGAAAAGCAAGTCATAGTCCAATGAATGTTTTATCACCCTTGAAAAAATACACTGTAGGCTCACAGCTATGAATAAAAGTAGTTTAAAAACTCAGAAGCAAAAATGACTTCTGGAAAAGTGGCAAGAGATGAAAAAGTACCAATGAGACACACACACACTTTATTTCTTGTAAGGCAAAAACACATTAGTCACTTCAGAGCATTTATGTAAAATGATTTTGTTCTTGATGACTAGCAAATTTAAATCTGAATGTCTTTGTGTATGAGTGAGTGTATGTGTATGTGTGTGTGTGTGTGTGTGTGTGTGTGTGAATGTGAACAAATATGAATGGAAAGACAGAAGGGACATATAAAGAAAATCACCCAAGATTCTTTGCCCCTTACCTAAGTAGAATTAAAAACTATGTCAAATCACATACTTAAAAGCACAAAGAAAAATTGATTTGTGGTTTTATGGAAGTAGGTCATTTAGTGTGAAGGTTATATTTCACAGTCTCTTAACTATTCTACCTTATTCTCAATCCAGGTCTTTAAAAAGAAAAGAAAAAAAAAAGCATAATGCTTATCAACACGTAGCTAGGGATGATAAGAGTCTAACAGACTTAAGTGAACTACATTTTCTGACTCTGTCCAAAATTTGAGAGCTGGTGCAGTCTATCCATGGTGTTGAGGGGGCAATGTGAATACATTGATGGCTACTACTAATAAGTCTGTCATCATTGTGAAATTTTGTTTTTGGAGGACATGAAAAAATGAGTCCATCAATGTTGAGCAAATAATATATTGTACATGGCTTCTCTGGATGATCAAGAAATGTTAAACTTCAATAAAACACATCTACTAAGGTACTCTCTAATTCTCCTATTGCAAGGAGACTTGTGAACATAGGCAGGGGATTAGCACTGGTTTCACCATCATTTTTTCTATTCATCAATAAAAAACTTAATTTAAAAATTTTTTACTACATAAGAATACATGTTTATTATAGAAGAATTTGAAGATATAGGTAACTGATAAGAACATAATTAAAAGCATCCATAACCTTCTACCCATTTTAGTAGGATAGTCTTTCCTTTTATCTAAGCAAAATATGTATCTATATGTATAAACATAACCTTTAAAAATAAAATAGCTATAAAATTAAAAGAAAAATCCTCTGGGTAGCTAAACCACTCTGGGTTTTATGGTAACGTAAGTTGGAGGGTGCAGCCAGGAGCCCCCATGGGTCCTCTGAATCACAGGGGCATGCCCATGATATAGAGTAGATATGGTGACATTTACCAACAACAATGTCTACGTTTTCATGGATCCTAACAATATACATAATACTTGTCACATATTTAATAGGTTAAATTTGTATTATAATATATTGATATCATACTTGTATACAAGACCTGCTTCAGGGTGTAACTGCATTCAGCACTGGATAGCAAGCTAATAAAAACTGCAGCAAAAAGTTTTACGACCCTCCATCGACTTGTGTTTTACATCACATTATTTTATTGCAGACATTTGAATTAAAAGTTAACAAATACTATTTAATGGGTTATCTGAATGAATGTGCAGTGCATGAATACATGCTTCTTGCAATTTTTATCAGTTTTGATACTACATGTGCTTTGTGATTTGGGTTCAGACAGGGCTGTAAGTGGATGATGGCTCTTGACTGACTCAATTTTAAGTAATATAAAATAGCATATTTTGTTAGACTTCCTCCAATTAAGTGTACATCCCCCATTAAGGCAATCTGTCATCATTTTAACAATGTCACTAACATCTACAATGTAACTCACAGGGGCTTTGTTATTCTTTCAAAATTAGTAGCACATACATTATATAGAAAGCTTAAAGTACAAAAAACAAATTTAAGAAGCCTTCAACTCTAAGCTATACAAGTACCTTTAGTGAATTACATAGAAGACATGACTTTACTAAGAAGGAAAAGCCCACAGAAATTATATATCCATTAAAATGGATTAACGATATAAAATATAAATTTTCTTTCTAATGTAGCTATCAAGAAACATGGTTTACTGCACTACTAAATGTATTTGGCTAAAGAAAATAATTTAAATTATTGGGCTACTGAAAGCAAAAATCAGTATATAAAATTTATGATTTTTATATAAATGATACTATCAGTCTTTAGAAATATTTTGGAAAATTTTCATGGATAAAAGTAATATATTAAGTGCCTAATAAAAAAGATAAAATTTTATTAGGAAATTTAGATGGTAATAGCCAACTTTAAAATACATCTTATTTACTACTGTGGCTTCAGTAAATAGATTAAGATTCAATTAATAACAAATACAGGGAGAAAATTTAAGTTTACAAAATAGAGTGAAGGTTCTGCTCTAAGAAGAATATTTCTTTATATATTCACACAGAAGTATATACTACTGTATAAATATGAAATAGAAATAAAAATGTGTTTTTCTACTGTGACCTAAAGTTGTCAACATGTATAAAGGCTCTCTTTAACAAAATTTTTCTCATTAACAGTTAGGTTACAAATAAAGTATCAAATAAAACCTAACTTGAAGGATAGAGACATCATAATCATTTTTCAGATCATAGGAATCTCCTCTCTCTGAACTTGATTGCTCTCTCTTGCAATGGCTCTTAGAGTAATCTAATGAATATTACAATTAGTTGAAATCATGTCTTTTCTGCCTTATTAGAATATACATTCTCTAAAGTAAGGATTAATATTCTGTGTCCCTCCAAAACTCTTACAGAGCTTAGCACAGCACTTTGCACATTACAAATACTAAATAAGTAAATGCCCTGCAATTATCTTAAACATAACATGTCCAAAATTAATTCATTAACTCCACCTCAATATCTCTTCCTTCTTTAAGATTCCTTATTTCAGTAAATTTTCCAACCACTGAGCTTCCTAAGCAAAATACCTGGGAGTCATCTTTGACTACTCTCTGGTGCATGCTCTATAGTATCAAGGTTTGTCAAAATCCCATTTCAATTTAAAACCCTAACATTTCTCAATTCTGGCTCCTCTCTTCTATCTCCATGCAAGCCATCTCTTGCTAGGCCCTCCTTTCCTTGGCATCCATCCCAACGGTTCAGTTGCTCAATATCTTTTTTATTTTAATGCTTGGAATATATTTGAGTTCTATTTCCTAGGTCCAAAATCCTCTGTGGTATTGGGGTAACTTTTATTCAGTCCATTCAACACAGTATTTCCCAAATTTGCTCCACAGCAGCCACTCTGCAACCTCCTTTATCTCTGATGTCTTCTCAGAGTTTTGCTTTTTTTCCTAATTATCCCATTCAGGAGTGAGTCACCATTCATTTGCAGTAGAACCAAAATCCTTAATGTTGCTTAAAATATAAACCCAAGTCATTAATATATATTAGATTAGGCCCAATGAGACCTTAAATTTGGGAATAAAATGCTACATACATAGACAATGATAATCCTTTTTAGATTTAAAAGAATATCAACAAAGATCAAATTTGTGCTTCTTCTTCAGTGGGAGTTTTTAAGACACAGTGATGAGTTTCTGGAAAGGTTTTCTCTAAAAGGTGAGTGGTCCTCAACTCAAGTTAAGTCAGTTATTTTACTTCATTCTCTGTACAAAATCCTTTTCACTTAAAATAACCACCTTAGCAAAGAAAAATACTGTCACTATGGCGAATTATTATAGTGTAGCAAACTGAGCGAAATCTTTCTGAGGTTCTTTCACGTTACATCCAGACAGTCAAAATCATATAAGTAAGTACATAGTGAATTGCCTCTTCTTTTGGAGAAAGATATAGTACATGCCACAGAAATGCTAACCTAAAAGTTTAATGATAAACAAACTCCCAATTCATTCATTCCTTCAACACACATTTTATAAGCTCTTACTGGGTGCAAGCCAATGGACCAGACCTGGACCACTTGCTTGCTTTTAATTCTCTATGCCTCATCAAGGGACAGAATCAGGTTCTCAAACAAGAATAAAGGCAACAAACATGGCATTTAGTGATTGTTCATGATCACATCGTTATGTGATCACATAGGAGTCATGTGGAGATTACTGCATAACAAGACAGCTGAAATGGAAATATCACACAGTCTGAAATTATCACACGGTCTGACCAGTCGAATCCATGTGTTAGGCTCACACTATTTGAACTTTTTAAAGTCATTTAAATTTTCTTGCCTTAAGTTTTTTCATTGAGTAAGCACTAAGCATTTCTTTGAGTAAGCATTAAGATAATAATAGCCAAGACTTAATAAGTATGACATACCTGCATGATACTCCACACAATTGTTGCATTAATTCTCACAACAATCCTAAAAGGCAGACAATACTCCCAAGAGTCAGATATTATCACACGATTATATAGATAAGGAATCTGAGGTTCAGAGAAATAAGAAATTTGCTAAATTTCTAATATACCGTAGGGTGGAATTTAAGCTTGCTTCATCTGATTCAAGAGCCAGGTTCTTTCTACTATATCACACTGCCTTATGACCTAGCAGAGGAGGGATTCCCCACTACATCCAATGTAGAAACCCAGTTCAGTATGTCTGCCATTACTATAAATAAATGGTGGAAGAATGTGTACAGTTGCTTAACAAAGAAAATGTCCTTAACCAGAGTTAAATTGTAGGGCTCCTCTTAATTTATAATATTTGGGAAACAATAAAATCTTGCTCCTCATTAAAATTAGAGTCTAAAACCATTTTCAAATGGCTACAGGAAAAGTTACAATAAGCAGAATTCATTTATAAATCTATCTGAAGACAAGGGGTAGACCATATAACTGCATGAAATACTTTGCTGACTTAACAATATTAGCTTTCTTATCTTCATATTAAAGCTTATATTTAGAAACTAGCTCCATTCATAATTTTTAATGGCACTGAATTGAGAGAATTAAAAATTTAATTTTCACTGTTTATAAAATGACTTAGACAGCTTCATTAGGTTGTTTTTGTTAATTCACTGACTTTGAACCCAAAGCTATT